>NC_068422.1:25213895-25368895 GCF_023373465.1 Oncorhynchus keta
AGGAGAGTCAATAAGGAAGCGACTAATTCTCTCCGTATGACCCCCCTGCGTCACTATGCCCAGAGGAACGGCGGCCCCCCTAATCAACCCTGATCCTAATGGTAGACTTTCTAAGGCGTGAACGGGGAAAGGCACATCCACGGGAACGATGGGGATCCCTAAACTATGGGCTAAAGCTCTATCAAAAAAAATCCCAGCCGCGTCTGAATCGAAGAGCGCCTTATGCTGGGAATGCGGGGAAAAATCAGGGAAAATGAAAGACACAAACATATGTGCAACAGAGGGCTTTGGGTGAGAATGGTGCCGGCTCACCTGGGGTGATGCCAGAGCACCCTGCCTGCTGCCTTGATACCTAGAGTGGCCAGGTATAGCTCCAGCTGAAGCAGGAACCCCCGGCAGCCTGCAGCCTCTCCGTCGTACTCCTGGGGCAGGTAGAGACGAATCCCACTGGAACCAGGTGGAAAAGGGGCGCTCAGAGAAGACCCCGGTTGTGCTGGTGGAGGCGCTGGAAGAACTCCCTGTCTCTCCCAGTGGTCCATAGTCCGGACAACGCGGTCCATGGCGGTGCCACGATGGTGAATCATTGCTGCGTGCTCCCGGACGCGCTCCTCCACCCGTATAACCGGGGCACCTGCTCCTGCTGACTCCATAGTTGGGTCGGTGATTCTGTAAGGGTGCTTGCTGGTGGCAGGGAAGTCGGCGCAGGAGAACGAACTTGGTATAAACGAAGCAGTTTAATAAGTGCTCAAAAACTCAGAAAACCAAAATATACAAAATAAAACAAGTGGGTACAAAACCCGTCGCACACCAGAACATAACTTGCACAATGCTTACAAACAAACAATCACCGACAAGGACAATGAGGGGGAACAGAGGGTTAAATACACAACATGTAATGAATGGGATTGAAACCCGGTGTGATACAAGACAAGACAAAACCAAAAGGAAAATGAAAAGAAGATCAGCGATGGCTAGAAGGTCTGAATGCCGCCCGAACAAAGAGAGGGACCAACTTCGGGGGAAGTCGTGACATGTGTCTGAAGATTTTGTTCCCTTTTATGCCAATCTGAATAGCAAAATGCTCTGTTGTTTTAAAAGCTGGGCTTGTCTTGCAACATGAATGTAATTTCTTTATTTTTGTATTAGTTCAATATGAGTACAGCAGGTCGTGAGTGCAGCAGAAGTTGAAGATAGTTGAAGGCAATATGAATAGGTCTCATAGATAGATAATGGCACAAACAAATATGACTGTATGAAATGGATGATTGGTAATCTGATATGCAACATTACAGGAATGTTGCATATCACATTTTATAAATGCTAATTAATAACACTGGTCTACTATCTAGTTAAAGTAATTATTAGAACAGATTAAAGACACCACTTATTCATTACAATTACACACTGATTACAAAATAATCAACTTCCACAAGTTAGTAACAAATAATTAATAATCGATAGGTAGGTTATTAGCTGGATTTATGCTACTGTAGAAGAGTGTCATAGCACTGGTATGACAGGTCTGTTAAAAAGTACACTGACAATAAACGTTAAGGAAAACACAGAGTCAAAGTATATCTGAGAACTGTTCAAATCATATTGCATTTGGAAGTTCTCCTCTGACAGCCAGGGACTTTATTGATCACAAAAAGACACAGGTCTCTGGCGTGTTTCTGAGGAATACGGAGAAATACAATGATGCTGCCTGCTGTACTGTACTGTATAGAAACACATATCAAAGGAGTGAAAACCACTTCACCCTGACACTTTTACTTAGTTTAATAGAATCTTATGACCCAGTTTCAGCAGAAGTTAGTCAAGTGCCACATGCCAAATATCCCTTTATTTCAGGATTCCCAACAGCCACTGAGGTTGTTCTCATTAATATGACAGAACATCGTGTGACTACTTGTATGTAGGACTAGTTATGAAACCCTGGAATCACTGCCCTACACAATACTCAATAGCTTCAGTAGAGTTGAAATGCATTCAAATCTGAAAACCGTTGCTTATCTTGGGAAACAAGAAAATAAAATGCATAAACCAGAATGATCAACTAAACAATTATTTGATATCGTAATAAGATTATTTGCATTTGTTCCTTCTTTAAAGAAAATGGCTGTCCATCCCAATGAAAGTATTCACACCACTTTACTTTTTGTGGGATTAAAACTGATTTAATTGTCATTACATTTGTAAAAAAAAACAATACTAAAATAAAACACTAGATAAGTATTCAATACATGTTTGAATCGCCTTTGGCAGAGAATACAGCTATGAGTCTTTCTGGGTAAATCTTATTTGTTTATTTATTTCTAAATTTCATGGTATCCAATTGGTAGTTACAGTCCTGTCTCATCGCTGCAACTCCTGTACGGACTCGGGAGAGGTGACGGTCAAGAGCCGTGCATCCTCCGAAACACAACCCAACCAAGCCAGCAGCTTCAATAAAGAGTACCTGCAAAAGGGTTTTCTGATGATCAATTAGGCTTTTAAAATTATAAACTTGGATTTGTAATGAACATGATGGGAGACAGAGAGCTGGTTTCAAGCACATGGCACAGCAGGTGTTTATTGCAAAGGACTACTGGAGGAGGTATGTAGCTGGGTCCAGGGGCAGGCAGAAGGTCATGCACAGGGGGTCCAAAAGGGCAACAGTACAGGCAGCGAAAAGGCTAGTAAAGTAGTCCGGGAGATCAGGCAATGGGTAGATAACAGGAGATAACAGGAAATCCGATATGCAGGGAATAGGCAAAAGGTGTCTTTAGTGAGGCAGGCAAAGACTATCATACACGGGAGGAGTAAATCACGGGAAACCCAGCGCTCAGACAGACGTGTCACAAAACAAACAATACTTCACAGTGAAGGGGTGCAAAGAACTGAACTAAATAGTGTGGGATAATGACGTACAGGTGTGTGAACAGGTGATTAGAATTCAGATGATTGGGATCTGGAGAGTAAGCTGCGTTCAGGGGATCTAAAGTGTTTGAGGGTGTGAGTTGGAAGCAGGCGTTACAGGATTAGCTAACACAATGTGCCATTGGAACACAGGAGTGATGGTTGCTGATAATGGGCCTCTATATGCCTATTTAGATATTCCATAAAGATCAGCCATTTCCAGCTACAATAGTCAATTACAACATTAACAATGTCTGCACTGTATTTCTGGTCAATTTGATGTTATTCTAATGGCCAAAAACCGTGCCATTTCTAACTGAACCCAAACCTTTGAACGGTTGTGTACATGATTTACCTTCAGAGGTGCATGTATCACACCAGTTGCCATGATACATTTTTTGTTGTTGTTGTGCACTCTACTCAAACAATAGCATGGCACATTTTCACTGTAATAGCTACTACTGTAAAGTGGACAGTACAGTTAGATGAACAATACTTGTTGTTTTCTGCCCATATAAAGCATGTCTATGTCCTGGAAAGTTTGCTGTTACTTACAACGTCATTCTAGTCACATTAGCACATGTTAGCAACAACCGTCCCCGTATAGGGACACTGATCCTGTTGTTTTTAACATTAGTCATCTAAAAATATATATTTTAAGGAATATGTTTTAATATATTTTTCCATGTTGTATTTGTATGTTTAGCGCACACTGTATCATTTAAAAGTATGCATTTAGGTGTCTGTAATGGAATAAATGTGGCAAAAACTAATCTAGGCATTTATGTCCCCACTAAGACAAAAAAAATACTTTTGTCCTTGAAAAATGTAATTTAAATACTGTAGAATTCCATTAATCCCTATGGAGGACTGCTCCTACTGGGGAGTGCCAATATGGCCGAGCGATGGCTTCAAAGCCTCTCAATAGCCAATTCATAGCATCAACAATCCAGGGTTTGTATGCATCATTGGTCCCACCACTATAAACATTCCTTAAACACTAAATGGGAGAGAGGAGTTTACTGGAAAGTATGACATGGAGGAAAAGTAGTAAGACTTCATACATACATATACACATATACACATGTGGGCTGACAGCTGACCTCTAAATATCTATGCTACACGCATCCAATGCATAGCAAATGAGTCAGCCTCGGAGAGTAGCGTTTGAAAATGCTTCCCTAAGACTTAAAGCATCAATTATGCAGCTTGTGTGGAATGAAAAATTGCTTTCATTGCAGAATATTCCTCGAAAATCAAACAAGACACCCTAGAATCCCCTGCCTTGTAGTCATCATTATTATTAGCATAAAGTCTAAAAAGCTGTTTGTGAGACTGCCCGTAGGTTATGATACAGTAGGCTACAGTAGAAAGGGCATGACATGTTTTTATTCCCTCCCTGTAGAATAAGCATAGGAATGTCTCATGTTACCAGAGAAGTACTAGAAATAGAGCTAGATACTGAAGAGACATACAGTATCACAGCAGTAAGTGGTATTTACCCCCAGAGAAAAAAACAAGAGAGCAGAAGATATCATCATTATGTACTGTATCTGCAGGGTATTGCAGATCTACAATGAATCAATCAAAGCAGTGTGCTCACGTCTCTACTTGAGCACTGTTAGATTTACTTTGAATGAGATTGTTGTGTAACATTCAAGAAAGATATTGAAGTTCCTATTTTCAAGTTTTCTGTATCCATTTGAAAATCATTGCTCACTCAGGATACATATTCAGCCGACATAACAACACAGTGGTATCTGTTGAAATCAAAAGAATTTCATGACATTACTCAAACAAGGGTCAGTTGGATTGTCTGAAATCCCCAAGATAAGTGCGGCAGGTAGCCTATCGGTTAGAGCGTTGGGCCAGTAACCGAAAGTTTGAATCCATCAAGCCGACTAGGGGAAAAATCTGCTGATTTGCCCTTGAGCAAGGCACTTAACCCTAATTGCTCCAGGGTCAATGTCAATCATGGTTGATCCCTGGCTGTGAACCCACACTCCGAGGGTGTCTCAGGGGAAATGGAATATTCAGAAAAAATATATATATTTTACACCACACATTTGTACATTTGTGAAACAGGACAAATATAAGCATCACCTATTTGACCTTTTGAGATAATTATTTATGCAAATATATGCATGCTCAAATATTCAACCTGAGAATCAGTACACAAAAATATGCATGTACCACCTGCATAATCAAATTAGATATGAAATACAAATGTCTGTGAAGTTCTGTTGCGGAGCTGAACTGCTCTAAGAAGCTAGCAAAACCAACATGTTTATACACACGGACTGAGGAGGGTGGAGATGTTATGCCTTGATGTCTTAAGGATGTTTTTCACAATCTACTCTTGGCACGTCATCAACGCAGATGGGATTCAGGAGAGATGTCAAACTGTGCAGTAGGAAGGCAAGAAGCATCATCTCCTTCGAATACATAAATCAGTGTTCAAATCGAGGCTAAAGAATAGTAAACATTGTGCATGTTGACTTTTTAGGGTGACCTACAGCATGGCAAGTGTTCCTGAGCCCTGCCACGAAAAAACACCAGAACAAGTGTGTTGATTTGATTGTAGTCAATACAATGGATCAAGTCCAATATAATATTCAGGTTATTCATACACCATCTTATTGTTACAGTTGAGGTGAAAAATAATGATGTCGCAAGGATGTTTACTTTGCAATATGAGCATATGAGCTTTTCGCAATCCCATTCACCCATTTATATTCATGCTCATTTCATATAAAGTCAATTGTAAATGTGTCTGCAATTTATTGCAATGTTGTGCTCATAAAGAAGGGACATTTGATTTGGTTCCACAAAGAGCAAATAATTTTTATTCTAAGGCATCCTCATTGCCTTGCTACACTGTCAATTGTTCACCACTGAAAATAGTCATTGGAGGTGTATTGTTTGTAGGTATGTTTACTGTGTATATCCATAGTAATACAGTAAGGTTGTCTACACAAGATGTAAGAAAAGGTGAAATGTAACAAATATAGAAGACAACTTCATGAGATGCTTGTACTGTATGTCACAAATAATGGACAATCTAAACGATGGCTGAAAAAGCAACCTCTCATAAAATGCATTGACTATTGCAAATTCTCTAAATACCAAATGTATAAAGGGAACAACATTCACTAAATGTAGAACATTTTAGAGGTTCAATACTGGGTAGAAAGAAACTATTGCCCAATCTGACCTCATAAAACCCTAACGATGCTGGTACTAAGACTGTACTCAACGAGCTGTATATGGCCATAAGCAAACAAGAAAATGCTCATCCAAAGGCGGCGCTCCTAGTGTCCGGGGACTTCAAAACTTTAAATCAGTTTTACCTCATTTCTACCATACGCAACCTGAGGAGGAAAAAACTCTACACCACCTTTCCTCCACACACAGAGACGTGTACAAAGATCTCCCTTGCCCTCGATTTTTTAAAATCTGACCATAATTCTATCCTCCTGATTCCTGCTTACATGCAAAAACTAAAGCAGGAAGTACCAGTGACTCGCTCAATATGGAAGTGGTCAGATGACGCAGATGCTAAGCTACAGGACTATTTTGCTAGCACAGACTGGAATATGTTCCGGGATTCATCCAATGGCACTGAGGAGTATACCACATCAGTCACTGAATTCATCAGTAAGGAAATCCCAATATCCCTCCGACAAACCATCAAACAGGCAAAGCATCAATACAGGATTAAGATTGAATCCTACTACACCGGCTCTGACACTCGTCGGATGTGGCAGGGCTTGCAAACTATTACAGACTACAAAGGGAAGCCCAGCCGCGAGCTACCCATTTACATGAGCCTACCAGATGAGATAAATTACTTCTATGAGCGCTTTGAGGCAAGCAACACTGAAGCATACATGAGACCACCAGCTGTTGCGGACAACTGTGTGATCACATTCTCTATAGCCGATGTAAGTAAGACCTTTAAATAAGTCAACACTCAAAAGGCCGCAGGGCCAGATGGACCACCAGGACATGCACTGACCAACTGGCAAGTGTCTTCACCGACATTTTCAAGTCTGTAATACCTACATGTTTCAAGCAGACCACCATAGTCCCTGTGCCCAAGAACGCAAAGTAACCTCCCTAAATGACTACCAACCAGTAGCACTCACGTCTGTAGCCATGAATTGCTTTGAAAGGCTGGTAATGGCTCACATCAACACCATCATCCCAGAAACCCTAGATCCACTCCAATTTGCATACCGTCCCAACAGATCCACAGATGACGCCATCTTGTGGTCCTTCTGTGGCTCAGTTGGTAGAGCATGGCGCTTGTAACGCCAGGGTAGTGGGTTCGATTCCCGGGACCACCCATACGTAGAATGTATGCACACATGACTGTAAGTCGCTTTGGATAAAAGCGTCAGCTAAATGGCATATATTATTATTATTATTATTATCTCTGTTGCATTCCACACCACCCTTTCCCACCTGGACAAATGGAACACCTACGTAATAATGCTATCCATAGTGCCCTCAAAGCTTATCACTAAACTAAGGACTCTGGGACTAAACTCTGCAACTGGATCCTGCACTTCCTTATGGGCCGCCCCCAGGTGGTAAGGGTAGGCAACAACACATCTGCCACGCTGATCCTCAACACGGGGGTCCCTCAAGGGTGCGTTCTTAGTCCCCTCCTATACTCCCTGTTCACCCACGACTGTGTGGCCAAGCACGGCACCATCATTAAGTTTGCAGACGACACAATGGTGGTAGGCCTGATCAAAGACTAAACAATGATACGGCATATAGGGAGGAGGTCAGAGACCTGGCAGTGTGGGGCCAGGACAACAACCTCTCCCTCAACGTGATCAAGACAAAGGAGATGATTGTGGACTACAGAAAAAGGAAGGCAGAGCACGCCCCCATTCACATTGACGGGGCTGTAGTAGAGCAGGCGATACAGAGGGTAGTGCGTACAGCCCAGTAATTCGCTGGGGCCAAGCTTCCTGCCATCCAGGACCTCTATACCAGGCGGTGTTAGAGGAAGGTCCTAAAAATTGTCAAAGACTCCATTGTCAAAGACTATTTCCATTGACCCCCCCCACACATTTTTTTACACTGCTGCTACTCTTGGTTGATTATATATGCATACTCACTTTAACCCTACCTACATATACATATTACCTCAATTACCTCAACTAACGCATCACCGGGGGCAAACTACCTGCCCTCCAGGACACCTACAGCACCCAATGTCACAGGCAGACCAAAAAGATCATCAAAGACAACAACCACCCGAGCCACTGCTTGTTCACCCCGCTATCATCCAGAAGGCGAGGTCAGAACAGGTGCATCAAAGCTGAGACCAAGAGACTGAAAAACAGATTATATCTCAAGGCCATTAGACTGTTAAATAGCCATCACTAGGCAGCTTCCACCCAGTTACGTAACACTGCACCTTAGAGGCTGCTGCCCTACATAGATTTGAAATCACTGGCCACTTTAATAATGGAACACGAGTCACTTTAATAATGTTTACATATTTTTGCTTTACTCATCTCATATGTACAGTATATACTGCTTTCTATTTTGCTGTATTTTAGTCTATGCCACTCCAACATTGCTCATCATAATATTTATATATTCCTTAATTTCATTGTTTTACTTTTAGGTTTGTGTGTATTGTGTGTATTGTGTGTACTGTTGTGAATTGTTCGATATTACTGCACTGTTGGAGCAACAAACACAAGCATTTCGATACACCTGCAATAACATCTGCTAAACATGTATATGTCACCAATAAAATTAGAATTTTTTAATTTATTAACCTGTACCCCCGCACATTGACTTGGTACCGGTACCCCCTGTATATAGCCTCATTAATGTTATATTATTTTACTTTTTTAAAACTTTAGTTTATTTAGTAAATATTTTCTTAACTCTTCCTTTTTCTTAAAACGGCATTATTGGTTAAGGGTTTGTAAGTAAGCATTTCACAGTAAGGTCTAAACTTATTGTATTCGGCGCACGTGACAAATAACATTTGATTGGATTTGATTTAACAGCAGGCAGAATTAAAGTGTTTACTGTGTGAGGTGTTAGAGAACATAGTTGTCCCTTACCATCACTGAGGTTGTACTGCAGGTCTTTTATCATCCTGAATAGATGTGTGTATTAATGTGTCCAGGTCGAACATTAGCTGTATAATTATATACAGCAGCACTAGGACCTACTGAAGCTCCTGTAATGACCTGAGCTACTTGGACCACCAGCCCTTTGTTCTCTGGGCCGGTGTTGATCCTCAGATAAGGCTGGTTTCAGGGGACCACGAGTCACTGAGAATGAATAGCCTGGCTGAGAAGCAAAATGCTATCTATACTTAAAACCCTATTACATTTATCTTGGCTATAGTAGTGCTAACATAAGGATATTGTGGCGCATCCCTAAACCTCTTTTAGCTTACATTAATCTTTTTTTGTATTTGAATGCATTTCAGTTGGACTTTTCATAGAAATATTTTGTGCTATCAAGCTATCACTTGTCACAATACATGGGTATATGTAATGAATGTCATTGTACATAATTCAACATATGCATAATTCAACATATGCATAATTCAAATAATTTGAGAGATGTTCGTTCCTACCCTTTTTGACCATGAGTAAATAGCAGAAATGTAATTCATCTATGATTATGAATCTGTTTGTGTTCTATGATCATGTTTTGTATTTTTTTTTCTTTGTATTCGTTGATTGCATTTCGTATTCGTATTTGATGTGTGTATTTTTTATTCTGCAAGGCTCGTTTGAAAAAAGAGCCCTTGGTCTTTATGTTAGCTACATGGGACAGTAAGTATTCCATTGAAGGTAAATGAAAGTAAGATGGTCAAAGAGCACATTCTAAGGAGGTGTGGTCATCATACCTTTACTTTGTCCCTCATGGAGCCTTTTCCGAGGATGGACATCTTTGCTCCGGTTTCTTCTTGTAATCTTTTCATGGAATTGCCACGTGGTCCCAACAGCTTCCCAACAAAATTAAACTGCAACAGAGGAGAGGAAAAGCAATGTTTCTCAAACAGATTCCTTGACTGTTTTCAATTATATACCTTAGAAGTAAATGGAAATTAGGTTATATATTGCAAGGGAAAAAAATATTAGATAAAAATATAGATTACAGTTGGCTAACAATAAACCTTTTAAAATAAATCTTATCATTTTATTCAGAATGTCTGAATTGAAAAAAGACCTGGGAAAAAAACTGTACAACAAATCAATAACGTTGAGCCATGTGTGCTGCATTACCCTGGTGAATGGGTCTCAGTCTCATCTGAGGTAGAACAGGGTCTGAGTCCCAAATTGCAACCTATTCATTTTATAGTGCACTACTTTTGACCAGGACCCAAAAGGTAGTGCACTATACAGTATATGGAATAGTGTGCCATTTGAGACTCTAACCACGGTCTTCAGTTATCAGCTCCATCCCTTTGTTGGACCACTGAGGTCTAGTCAGTCCCCACTGGGCAAAAACTGGTTGACTCAACATTGTTTTCAGGTCATTTCAACCCCTAAAAAAATCTGTGATGGCATTGAATCAACGTGGAAAACTGATTTGATTTGCAAAAAGTCATCAATGTAAGGGCTTTTCGCCTTTTTGTTTTACACAACTTTAACCTAACTCCAAAGATATGGTGCCATTTTTTGTTGATTTCATGTTGAATTCACCAAATGTGAATCAAAACTAGACATTGAACTGATGTCTGTGCCCAGTGGGTCATGTGTCTTGTTAAGGCAGCACGGTCATCAATGTTGTATGGAGAGGAAATAAAACGTGTGCACCAGCCAATAATGTCCCTGGTAAAGATCGAGAGGTCAGAGCTGGGAGAGTGAGAAATAATGAGTTTCGTCCCAATGGGAAATCAAGGAATACTATCCAGATGAGGAACTATCAAACACCTGCCTTCAGCACTGGCCAACATAACATCTCACTGACCGTAGACTTGTTGTTGGTCATAAAACATAGCCCTTTGGGTTATTACTGTTACTGTCTTTTTTCTTTATCACTGTTGGAGATCAGTACTGACCACAATGGTGACCATCAACATCATAATAGCAGTCAGTTAGTTGAGTCATTTGCTAATTGAAAATGTATTATTCTAGGTCTATTCATGCATTAAAACCACAATCAGAACACCAATTTGAAACACCCCATGTGTTAATAAGTCATTTAGATTTCCAACTACCACCCCCAAATCCTGCTGAGGTCTCTTGTTCTCATTTCTCGACCACCCCAACAATATTTTAAAATGAATGACTTGACCTTCAAATGTTTGGTGTGACCAGCTGAAAACTCAACCTCCTCCAGAGCTGAACAGCTGTCAGCTGGTCAACCACCCATTTCAACATCACCTGCCTTGGCCTCAAAAATGACTATAACCTATTCACAACACTACTCAAGCCCCCCCACTGAGGCTGAGCATACAACTCAGCCAATAAGAGCCATGGCCAACTGTGTTCTGTATTGCAGCAGCAGTCTGACAAATACCAAAGAGGCACATGACTGCATACTCAGCGTATCTTATCTCTGACATCATGAAGGAGCACTGCATCCCAGGTCTGCATGAAAAGCAAAAGGATACGGTTGGGTGCTGAACAAATCACCTCTCTAACTCCATCCCTTCATCCATCCATCCCTCCTTTCTGAGGTGATTGAGTTGAGGACCCTGGTGGGTTATTCTGTCTTCTCTGGGGCTGCTTTAACAGGAATATCCTACAGCTGGCTGGGAGCCCTTGAGCAGATGGCCGCCACGGCTACAGTAAGAAGTAGCTCGCTGGGCGGCAGCAGAAGAGTGTCCTGTTCTCATTACACTAATGAATGTCTGGAGCCGCTCTGAGGCTCCGTGGTGGGCAATTTGGGCTTTTAAGGGGGCACGGTTCAGAGTTAAATTAGGTTTGAAATGATGCAAGGCACCCCCTGCCGCCCCAACACCGGTAGGCCTGAGGATGTTAGAAACTGGGTGTGTTACTAATTCAGCAAGTATGTGGAAATACTGCATGCATTACTATAAAAAAAACTATTGTGTTTATATGAAGAGTATGATTATGATTGTATGCACATAGGATATCAAGTTTGTTGATACTGAAAAGCAAAAGGAAATATTATTTCTGTTACACTTTATTTTAAGGTACACATATTTTCCACTGGTTTGTAGTTTATAAGAGGCTTTATATTCACAGGAGGCCTTTTGCCTTTTGGTAGGCTATTATTGTCAATAAGAATTTGTTCTTAAACTGACTTGCCTAGTTAAATAAAGGTTAAATGTAAAAAAAAATAAGGCCTTTATTATGTCTTATTAGACCTGTAGTATGCCTTAATTAAGGGTTTTCTTATTCAAACATTATACTTCATGTATTACTGGCCACTCCTTAATAACACAAGGCAAGATGCAGTAGATGGTATAGAGTACAGTATATACATATGAGATGAGTAATGTAGGGTATGAAAACATTATATAACGCGGCATTGTTTAAAGTGACTAGTGATACATTTATTACATCCAATTTTTTATCATTAAAGTGACTAGAGATTTGAGTTAGTATGTTGGCAGCTGCCACTCAATGTTAGTGGTGGCTGTTTAACAGTCTGATGGCCTTGAGATAGAAGCTGTTTTTCAGTCTCTCGGTCCCAGCTTTGATGCACCTGTACTGACCTCGCCTTCTGGATGATAGCGGGGTGAACAGGCAGTGGTTCGGGTGGTTGATGTCCTTGATGATCTTTATGGCCTTCCTGTAACATCGGGTGGTGTAGGTGTCCTGGACGGCTGGTAGTTTCCCCCCGTGATGCATTGTGCAGACCTCACTACCCTTTGGAGAGCCTTACGGTTGTGGGCAGAGCAGTTGCCGTACCAGGCGGTGATACAGCCCAACAGGATGCTCTCGAAGCCTACTGAGGTTGAAGAGGCGCTGTTGTGCCTTCTTCACCACACGGTCTATGTGAGTGGACTATTTCAGTTTGTCCATGATGTGTACTCTGAAGAACTTAAAACTTTCCACCTTCTCCACTACGGTCCCGTCGATGTGGATAGGGGGGTGCTCCCTCTGCTGTTTCCTGGAGTCCACAATCATCTCCTTTGTTTTGTTGACATTGAGTATGAGGTTATTTTCCTCACACCACACTCCGAGGGCCCTCACCTCCTCTCTGTAGGCCGTCTCGTCGTTGTTGGTAATCAAGCCTACCACTGTAGTGTCGTCTGCAAACTTGATGATTAAGTTGGAGGCGTGCATGGCCACGCAGTCATGGGTGAACAGGGAGTACAGGAGAGGGCTGAGAACGCACCCTTGTGGGGCTCCAGTGCTGAGGATCAGCAGGGGGGGGATGTTGTTACCTACCCTCACCACCTGGGGGCGACCCGTCAGAAAGTCCAGGGCGGGGTCGAGACCCAGGGTCTCAAGCTTAATGACGTGTTTGGAGGGTACTATGGTGTTAAATGCTGAGCTGTAATCGATGAACAGCATTCTTCCATAGGTATTCCTCTTGTCCAGATGGGATAGGGCAATGTGCAGTGTGATTGCGATTGCATCGTCTGTGGACCTATTGGGGCGGTAAGCAAATTGGAGTGGGTCTAGGGTGTCAGGTAGGGTGGAGGTGATATGATCCTTGACTAGTCTCAAAGCACTTCATGATGACAGAGTGCTACGGGGCGATAGACGTTTAGCTCAGTTACCTTAGCTTTCTTGGGAACAGGAACAATGGTGGCCCTCTTGAAGCATGTGGGAACAGCATACTGCGATAGGGATTGATTGAATATGTCCGTAAACACACCAGCCAGCTGGTCTGCATATGTCGTTTTTCCTGTGATTTGTATCATATTGAACAACGGTTGATGAAACTGACAGTGTAAAAGTGTGAAACAATGTAATCAGTGTTATTTCCTGGTAGTTGCAATTTCCTGAAATATAATCTCCACAGGACCTTCTAATCAGCAGGTGTTGCATGAGTGGGAGTTTCATCTTTCCATGCTGACATCACCAGGCAAAATCAGTGCTTTCAGCCCCTCTTTAAACCTCCTGTAAGACTGTAAATGTGTTGCATCTACAGCTCGTCAATCATGCTTCTGTGAATCTGAGGACCTGCGAGGCCCTGGTGAGCAACAAGTTTTTACACGGGTCTCTGTGACGGAGACCTGCTTCATGGGCAGATGTTTTTTTTAAGTAGATGGCATTGATTTTTCTAAATGTTTTCACAGACTGTACACTGCAAGCCACTTTTACCACTCAACTCAAATATTGCATGTTTTGAGCTCAAATCAGGATAATTATCTTACAAATCTATTGCAATCCATTTACAAAATGGTTAAGCATAATCTGTTTGGAGATGTTTCCTGTGACTAATATGTTTCACATCCCACAGTGTCCCCAGTACGCCCTGCTCTACAAATCACGTAGATAGAGATGTGATAGAGATGTGCTCTGTACACATGTGAAGTGACACACCGTTGATGAATCATTGGCTTACCTATTTCAAAACATACAGTACTTTGAAAGAGCAACTTCTAAACCCTTGTTTCATCAGGTTTTGTGAAATTTCTTTGATAGATGATTATCTTACTAAATGCAAGTAGCCCATTCAGAATGCTTGCAAAAACTTCACTGAAAATCCAGTGTGTACTGGCTAATACACAACTTTACAATTTGGGCAATTTAATTGGTGGAATGTCTGCATCTAACAAGTAAGTGAATCTTTCAAGCGTAAACTAAAGTCACAGGTTTAGATCCTGGATTGAAATGAATGTTCTTACATCAACAGCTTTTCTTTGTGATAAGTGACTGATGTGGCCTTTAAACAGACTCCCAGACACTTGCAATGTAAGGACAAAGACTCACATCTCCTTAGAGATGAGCCCTGAGATTTCAATAAAACAAAAAGGTGAAGCATCTTCAATAAACACTGTGGCAGCATTCCCACTGAACGTCACACTGGACGAGAATTGGCTACAAATGACTGTCTTGTCATGCAGCTCACAAAGGAAGTTAACATGGCTGTAATCTATTTAGCCTCTCCTCACAGCACATTTGTCTTCTGACTTCAGCGCTTCACACTTGGACAATTTGAAATGCATTATTCTCCATCTACATTTAACTGCCGTCTTTGGTTTTATTGCGTTTTCTGCTTGCTGAATAGCTGTCTATTTTGTTCTTCGTTGCCCTTGTTTACAACTGTATTAATGCAAATCCAGCATTTTGTGTAGACTAGAAATTGTTTACAGAAGAGGCACGTTAACACATTGTATGCTTAAAAAATGATCCATCTCCATCTCACCTGTTAATGGACCAATGTTTAAAATGGCATTATCATTAAATTAGCAGAACGATAGAGCTGTTTACCTCTGTATTACAACTATGTAGTGGTTAATCCTACAGTAGTATTGTGAAACATTGGATTCACTACAATGCCGATGGTAATATCACGAAGGAGCCTTTGTCATTGACATTCAGAATCCTCTTTGCCTATTCCAGAGAGAAAGGTTTCAAATAGGCCTCATCTCCAATGCAGCCGTTTTTTAAAACTTTAAATCAAATTATTTCTGGGTAACAATTGTTTTCAAATAAAATGGTCAAAAATAAACGAAAATAGCTTCTTAGCGAAGGGCAATTTCTCAAGTAAGAATTTTGCCGGGACTGTCTGGACGTGGTCTGAGTGGGGAGGGGAAACAAAACCAGGCCTATTAACTATTAACTAATTGACTGTATGTTGATGTCTTCATGGAAGGCCAAAACTCCATCCCACCCAAACAGGCTGAAATTGCAGGCAGTCTTGTCAAACAGCTCTTACCCTAAAAGGGCATTATCATAATTTCACAGTATTATTCCAACCTCATAGTGTTGATTTATAAAACTGCACTGGGCCTTTAAGAAACAACTGAAAATGGAAACCTTACAGGTGAAGAATCTTATTTTGATCACCTTTGTTGCTGAACATTTTCACACTCAATCATCAAGTTTGCAGATGACACTACAGTGGTAGGCTTGATTACCAACAACGACGAGATGGCCTACAGGGAGGAGGTGAGGGCCCTCGGAGTGTGGTGTCAGGAAAATAACCTCACACTCAACGTCAACAAAACAAAGGAGATGATTGTGGACTTCAGGAAACAGCAGAGGGAACAACCCCCTATCCACATCGACGGGACAGTAGTGGAGAAGGTAGTACAAGTTTTAAGTTCATCGGCGTACACATCACGGACAAACTGAATTGGTCCACCCACACAGACAGTGTGGTGAAGAAGACGCTTCAACCTCAGGAGGCTGAAGAAACTTGGCTTGTCACCAAAAGCACTCACAAACTTTTACAGGTGCACAATCGAGAGCATCCTGTCGGGCTGTATCACTGCCTGGTACAGCAACTGCTCCGCCCACAACCTTAAGGCTCTCCAGTGGGTAGTGAGGTCTGCACATCGCATCACCGGGGGCAAACTACCTGCCCTCCAGGACACCTACACCACCTGATGTCACAGGAAGGCCATAAAGATCATCAAGGACAACAACCACCTGAGCACTGCCTGTTCACCCCGCTATCATCCAGAAGGTGAGGTCAGTACAGGTGCATCAAAGTAGGGACTGAGAGACTGAAAAACAGCTTCTATCTCAAGGCCATCAGACTGTTAAACAGCCACCACTAACATTGAGTGGCTGCTGCCAACATACTTACTCAACTCCAGCCACTTTAATAATGGAAAAATGTATGTAAAAAATGTATCACTAGCCACTTTAAACAATGCCACTTAATACACTGCTCAAAAAAATAAAGGGAACACTAAAATAACACATCCTAGATCTGAATGAATGAAATATTCTTATTAAATACTTTTTTCTTTATATAGTTGAATGTGCTGACAACAAAATCACACAAAAATTATCAATGGAAATCATATTTATCAACCCATGGAGGTCTGGATTTGGAGTCACACTCAAAATGAAAGTGGAAAACCACACTACAGGCTGATCCAACTTTGATGTAATGTCCTTAAAACAAGTCACAATGAGGCTCAGTAGTGTGTGTGGCCTCCACGTGCCTGTATGACCTCCCTACAATGCCTGGGCATGCTCCTGATGAGGTGGCGGATGGTCTCTTGAGGGATCTCCTCCCAGACCTGGACTAAAGCATCCGCCAACTCCTGGACAGTCTGTGGTGCAACGTGGCGTTGGTGGATGGAGCGAGACATGATGTCCCAGATGTGCTCAATTGGATTCAGGTCTGGGGAACGGGCGGGCCAGTCCATAGCATCAATGCCTTCCTCTTGCAGGAACTGCTGACACACTCCAGACACATGAGGTCTAGCATTGTTTTGCATTAGGAGGAACCCAGGGCCAACCGCACCAGCATATATCTCACAAGGGGTCTGAGTATCTCATCTCGGTACCTAAAGGCAGTCAGGCTACCTCTGGCGAGCACATGGAGGGCTGTGCGGCCCCCCAAAGAAATACCACCCCACACCATGACTGACCCACCGCCAAACCGGTCATGCTGGAGGATGTTGCAGGCAGCAGAACGTGCTCAGTGTGAACCTGCTTTCATCTGTGAAGAGCACAGGGCGCCAGTGGCGAATTTGCCAATCTTGGTGTTCTCTGGCAAATGCCAAACGTCCTGCACGGTGTTGGGCTGTAAGCACAACCCCCACCTGTGGACGTTGGGCCCTCATACCACCCTCATGGAGTCTGTTTCTGACCGTTTGAGCAGACACATGCACATTTGTGGCCTACTGGAGGTCATTTTGCAGGGCTCTGGCAGTGCTCCTCCTGCTCCTCCTTGCACAAAGGCGGAGGTAGCGGTCCTGCTGCTGGGTTGTTGCCCTCCTACGGCCTCCTCCACGTCTCCTGATGTACTGGCCTGTCTCCTGGTAGCGCCTCCATGCTCTGGACACTACGCTGACAGACACAGCAAAACTTCTTGCCACAGCTCGCATTGATGTACCATCCTGGATGAGCTGCACTACCTGAGCCACTTGTGTGGGTTGTAGACTCTGTCTCATGCCACCACTAGAGCGAAAGCACCGCCAGCATTCAAAAGTGACCAAAACATCAGCCAGGAAGTATAGGAACTGAGAAGTGGTCTGGTCACCACCTGCAGAACCACTCCTTTATTGGGGGTATCTTGCTAAATGCCTATAATTTCCACCATTTGCACAACAGCATGTGAAATGTATTGTCAATCAGTGTTGCTTCCTAAGTGGACAGTTTGATTTCACAGAAGTGTGATTGACTTGGAGTTACATTGTGTTGTTTAAGTGTTCCCTTTATTTTTTTGAGTAGTGTATAATGTTTACATACCCTACATTACTCATCTGATATGTATATACTGTACTCTATACCATCTACTGCATCTTGCCATCTTTATGTAATACATGTATAACTAGCCACTTTAAACAATGCCACTTTTATATTTACATACCCTACATTACTCATCTCATATGTATATACTGTACTCTATACCATCTACTGCATCTTGCCTATGCCGTTCTGTACCATCACTCATTCATATATTTTTATGTGCATTTGTGTGTTTAAGGTAGTTGTTGTGGAATTTTTAGGTTAGATTACTCGTTGGTTATTACTGCATTGTCGGAACTAGAAGCACAAGCATTTCGCTACACTCGCATCTGCTAACCATGTGTATGTGACAAATACAGTTTGATTTGATTTGAAATGCATGAGCTTTATGATTTACAAGAATTCACTGAAAACCCGCACTAACCAACGTTACATTAACAGAATTGCACTTTTAATGTAACCTCATTTTGGCCAGATAAGGCTGTATTAACAATATGATACTGTCCATATAACCGTGGGTTAGTGTGGGTTTTCAGTGAATTTATGTAAAGCAACATTATGGACTAAACGTTCAAATCCTGCTGCTACTGCAGGATTATTTTGCTGCAACAAAACTGGTCAAATGAAGAGTCAACACCTGTATGACACACTTGACAGATCAAAGCAACAGAGTAACATTAGAGAGTAATGTCCTTGCAGGATGCTCTTTTAAAGACAGCTAAATATGTCATTACGCTCAGTCGCAAGAGAAAAGACTAGAGCCACAGATTAGAAAATACTTAGGCCACAGTAGGTACAAGAAAATAAACCATAAACATAAACAATACAATTTCACACAGAACACCAGAAGATCATTTTTTAACACCATCCGACGGTCTGGTCTCCCCCAGACTTGTTACATGGTCCACATGGTTATGTATGATTAGACCTAAAAAATGGGGTCCCTCTTGGTTGGATTTCAGGTGGGTGGTTGTGCACTACACCCTAGCTACCAACCCCAGTTATGTACAGCTAGATGAGATCCGCAGATGGTCTGAGACAGTCAGACCGTCCCTGCCAGTTTAGCCAGCTGTGCTGCTGTGCTATTTGGTAAACCCAGTTCTGGCCTGATAGGGGGATTATAGCCTGAGGCGGAGGTCTGCCTCCCTGCCTGCCTGCGCTTTAATGGCTGAGGGATGACTGGGCGTCAGTGTGTCAGAGGACAGCAGCATTAGTTGCACAGATTTTAGACAGTGGCAAAGAGAGAGAGAGAGAGAGGGAGAGCAGCACTCTGCTAAGTGGCGTCTAGGGGGCTAATGAGCCTACAGGAAGAGAACTGGGATAAGGAGCTATGATAAACTCCAGGAAGTAATGTCTGCACAGACACTAGAACATGTCTTGGGTTTAAGGAATGGGTGAAATGTAATTGTTTAGAGAAATGTTGCTGACAGTTTTGTAATGGTTCTGTTTAGTTCTTGTTTTGTTTTAGCTAGTCTGATGAGCTTTTTATCCACTAATTCAGTAATGCTCCTATTGATTCAATACAACATGCACTCCAAAAAGGTAGGAAGTAATGCTGTAGACCAGGGGTATTCAACTCCTGACCCTATGGGGTCCGGAGCCGAATGTTTTTTTGTTCTACCTGATAATGAATTGCACCCACCGTGTGTCCCAAGTCTAAATCAGTCCCTGATTAGAGGGGAAGAATAAAAAACGCAGTGGAACTGGCTTGGAGGTCCAAAGTTGAGTGTGAGGGCTGTAGAGAGTGGAGTCAAGATTGCAAGTTTACTCCAAGAAAGATGCAGTAGAGTCAATGGCTGCTTCTTCAGTCTACTCGGAGGCAGTAGAGTCAATGGCTGCTTCTTCAGTCTACTCTAAGGCACTAGTGTCAGTAACTGTCTTGAGCTCAAGACTCTTGACAGTGTAAATACTTGATCTCATCCCGAATATGAGTAGAATTTTAAAAGAAGATGCTACAATATGATCTTTGAAATCTATGCTTGTAATTCAATTGGAAAGGAAAGTTGTAGGCTAAATTATATCAACAGAACCGCTTGCAGACAACTAAGGAAAGCCAACTGGAAATGCCTCAAATAATGATCAGTTCAAGTAATCATGAGAATCAATGCCTTCATCCTGACCTCAGCAAATACAAAATATGGAAAACATTTGGAAAGGACAAAACAATCCTGGGGATCGTGTGTGTGTGTGTGTGTGTGTGTGTGTGTGTGTGTGTGTGTGTGTGTGTGTGTGTGTGTGTGTGTGTGTGTGTGTGTGTGTGTGTGTGTGTGTGTGTGTGTGTGTGTGTGTGTGTGTGTGTGTGTGTGTGTGTGTGTGTGCGTGAGCGCGTGAGTGAGTACAGTATTTAGGGGATATACTGCATTTTCTCACATTGATCCCCTATGAAACAGCGATGAAAGACGCAGAATGCAAAGCAACAGCAGGAAAAAGCTTGTGATGAATCTGGTGCATTAATATACACATTGAGCCTTGGCACAGGGGGCCAGCAGCACAGATGTTGTGTAAACAAACAGGACATTAGAACTCCTTCCTGTGAAGGGGAAAAGCTGACAGGTTACTAAAGCCATTATCCATACAGATGAGGCTCACCAACCCCACAGTGAACACTGCTGCCTCCCAGTCTGAGTGGCCAAAACGATTTTGGACCATGAAACAGAGAAAAGCGTGACATTCTTACGCTCTCCAAGATCAGCAGTCAGCCACACAGTTTTCTGGAGGAGAAATAAACATGATGAAATAATGTATCTATAAATTGTTGTTGTATCTCAATGTATTTATGCTTGCTAGCTCTTTGACAAGCTTTTAGTGTCCAGAAAGAACTGTCTGGGTATTACTAATGATTCATCCTAGGCAGTGTCAAAAGATGACAATCTAGATAGAATACAAACGCTTCTCCACAGATCAGAATGTTTGGGGGCGTACAAGTTTTCCGCTGGAAGCAGATGGTCAACTGAACTATTTACAAACGGGGAGGAAGGACCAAACACTCAAGACCTCTGCTTTGCTCTCTGAGGAAAACAGTTTATGCCTGAAGCCTCTCTGCAGCAAGCAAAACAACTTTTTATCACCACTTTTGTATACTATCTCATAAACAGCTTTGTGTAAAACAAAGAAACCAACAGAAGTGTCTCAGCAGGTTTCCAAAGCAGAACCGAAGATACCGTCTTACATCCACTTAACTTTTCCTACAATGTGCTGTAAGGTCCTATTGAGGTGCTTATCTATGTTAAACACCTTTCAACAAGGTAGGTCCTCCTTTGGGACAACGGATTTCTTTGGCAAGACAACAATGGGATTATTCTATGTGCAAAGTGCAGATACACTGCTATGTAAAGGTCACAATAACTGAAGACTGATAAGAAACCTGAATCGGTGAGGCCCACAGGACCAAATGTCATTGTATGTGTACCTGGAGGAAGAATTTTCATGTGGAAAAGATCTTAATGCCCTTAAAGGCTCTTAAAACCCAAACACATGACTGGGTATACTTCAAGCTTAAGGAGCTGGGGTTTTGTTTATCAGGGCACACAGGTATAGATGCAGGTATAGACGGAGGAAATGCAGATGAGTTTCGTAAATGACATAAATTGACTGAAAACCCACACTAATACATGGTTATATTAACAGTATTTCCCTTTTGATGTGGACTACTTTTGGCCAGCTAATAGCCTAACCACCTATCATGCAACATGGATTAAACGTTCAAATACTGTTGCTGCAGGATTATTTTGTTGTGACAATATAGGTCAAATTAAGATCCTACACCTGTAAGCAATTTTGAGAAGAAAAAAAACATCTTATATTTGTATCAGTACTAGCATGGTTTGTTTATATTGTAGCTATTACATATTTTAATGTTTTAATCTACAGTATATATATATTGACACGGTTAGTCTTTTTGTCATACACATGTCAAGGACACATACATATATATGCATATGTGTGTGTCCTTGACATGTGTATGACAAAAAGACTAACAGTGTCAATGTCTTAAGTGTTTGCAGCGATACAGTAAGTAAGCAGACTGAGTAGCAGACCAGTGGAGTTGGAATAGTGCAGGTAAGATGTGATTGTATTGGTAGCAGTAGGACACAGTAAGGGTATTTAAAGGACACAGTCTGCAGCATTGTGTATGTGCAGAGTTTGTTTACTGTTTAGGATGCAGTTATCCAGGCGTGATGAGGTGAATGCATTCACTCATTTACATGGATGAATCTTAACAGACTGTAGGTGAGTATAATTATGTTGCTGTGATGTACAAGCTGCGTACAGGATGACAGTAAAAGTCCACAAGAATCATAAAACACGGGATGAGATGTTAAAAACTGTCCATTGTGCCAATAGATGGAATGCACTCACATGAGATTTGCCGTGATGTTGACAGAGTGGCATGGGAGGTTTATTTCTTAGACTGGGGTAAGATGTCAATTTTGGGACACATCCTCAGTAGTGTGCCTTCGAATCAGTGGGTGTTTCGCCCTTTAATCACTAAACACCCTCATCAAAGGTGGCCAGCTAAAGGGTAATCAAGCCTTAGCTTGTGTCCCAAGTTTATTACAACTTTGAATCCAAGATTAAATAAAATGTATGTTATCAGTTGTTTTACTGTATTTAATCCACATTTGATTAATACATCATAAAGGCTTTTAAAATAAAATCATATTTCTTTCATGCATATTATGTCAGACAAGGTTTGACGTACAAGGTTTGTATGTTCTTCCAAACCAAAACCCTGTCTGCAGAAAATAATAAAGAATCAAGTGTTTCTTGGAGATCAGAGCCCCTGAAAATCTATTCCAAGCCAAGGAGGTATTTGATGTGAATCAATTAAATCTCATTAAGAGAGCGGAGGGAAATACAAACAAACTCAATTGAAGCAATGGCATAAATAAAATATCAGCATTCAAAATGTGATTTATCCCTGTCACGCCTGCTCCAGTTCTCTCCCCATTGTGCTCGTGGGTGCCAGGCTCCTGCCACCATCATTACACACACCTGTTTCCCTCATCACCTGCATCAGCAAATTGTTGGACTCACCTGGATTCAATCACCAGTTTTTTTACCTCCCCTATACTTGTCAGTTCCCCACTGCTGCATTAATTGTCGTATGTCGTTATGTCACCCGGTGCTGACGCAGTCCTGTCCTGTGTCCGTTCCAAATTAAATGTTGACCCCCATACCTACTTCTCATCTCCAGCATCAGTCCTTACAATGCCAGTGAGTTGTTAATTATCATGGCAAAGGTATGATGTGTAGATAGATATACAGACAGACAGCTCTGAGCTTCTGTGTTTGGTGACTATTTGTTGTGTCCACATTTTTTTTTTTTTAATTAACTTGGCAAGTCAGTTAAGAACAAATCCTTATTTTCAATGATAGCCTAGGAACAGTGGGTTAACAGCCTGTTTAGGGGCAGAACGACAGATTTGTACCTTGTCAGCTCGGGGATTTGAACTTGCAACCTTTCGGCTGCAAGTCCAACTCTCTAACCACTAGGCTACCCTGCCTCAGCTTCCTCCTCTCATCTGTGCTGGCTGTAAAAATGACAGGACGACTGCCAGCAGGGAGGATTCAAAGGTGGACAGAAAAGACAAATAAAAAGTACTTCCCAACGGGGACGGATTGCCTCTTGGGGACCTGTTAAAAGACTGCACGCTCTGGAAAACAATGTAATGAGAAAGTTAGGTGGTGCAGCTTTATTCAGGGCCGGACTGGGAACAGAAATCAGCTCTGGTGTTTCTAACACAGCGGCCCATTTTTCCCCCCCTTGAGGCCCCACACGGCCCATTTAACAAAAAAACTATGCCCCAACAACAGCCCTTTTATTTGACGGTGGTCTCCATTAGCCCAATAATTATCATTTGGTGCAAAAAATAGAAAGATAACTAGTATGACAGGCCCACGGGGCTAATAATAGACCAACCCATCTGGCATTTGCCCAAAATGCCAGATTGTCAATCCACCCCGGTTTTATTAGCGGAACGTGCAGCATCAGCAAAGGTGTCAAACAAGCCTGTTATGCCTGACGCAGCTTGTAAAATTGTGCCTTTTTTCATCATCTTCAGGGAGTGCTGTCCATGGGATTATAGATAGGCCTTCAGTAAATCAATCAAGGGTAGCTAACATGGTACTTTATTTCTCTCAACAACCCAGACTCACATCACTCGCAGAACAGAAAAGTGTTTCATTTGACTAAAGATTGACTGTCAAACACTGACATAATGGTTTTCTCGCTGTTGTGTGGCATGGTTGTGGAAAGAAATAACATACCAAGTTAGCTACAGGCTTTGGGTGGGTCAAGCAGTCTATCTGACACCTTGGCCAATCATGTGGAAGGCCTGTGAAAACATTGGGTTTGATGGTGATGCAACGAAGGTCAATACAACACAAGCTAAATCTCTCTTTCCACAGTTATTGATTGCTTTCAAAACATTCACAGTCATCTGAGAAGTGATGAGATACGAACAATCTCAAACTATGACATCAAGGATAAAATGTTTAACGTGCTGCAGTACAGCAAGTAAGGGACTTCATATGCTGACTAGGCTATTTTTCTGTAGTACAATAATTGTTGTTAGACAACTCTTGTATCTAATGATCAGTCCCCGTGGATTGCTCCATGCTTGCTGACTTTGCAGTGCACCCCAGAGGGGCAGTAACTTTTTCTGCTTAGCCTTACATATAAATTAAGATGGTATTTACAAGATTTATGCTACTATATCCATCTATGATGGTTGAGTATGTATTCTAACATTAACAAAATAATGTTAATAATAATAATGTTTTAACAATTATTTATACAGGACACATCTGATGAGACATTGATAGATGGTACCCAGTCATCTGTGATGCCACTATTCCTGCCAAAGATAACATGTTCTAAAATCTCTCTCAATTTTCTTTAGTGGTGTCTTAAAGTATCATAATAATCTTTATAAACTCAAATACTACAAACTCTATCATGTTATCACTTGACCAATCAGGGCACAGATAACAGTATCGCAATAAGGTAATACAATTAGATTCCCATATTCTCTCACAGAAAATATCTGACAATTTACTGTAACCAAAGGATTTACTGTAACCAATATGGGATTGAGATAATCACGATTCAATAAAACAATTTGGCTAAAATACTGAAATATCCATTGATTGATAGATTCTCCCCAACAAACCCCCTACACACTCCTAAATCTCCAAGTGTAATATGGGTGTTTCCATGGAAACCCCATCTGCTGACATTACTAGTTAGTAATGTTGGTGAGCCCCATTCGTTTCTCCGCCCCTGTTTCAATCTACAGTCCTTGACTTATATCGCTGCTGTATGGCATCCAAGGCCTCAGGAGCCTGTGTCAGCAGGGACTGTATCTTTCAGTGGTAGCTGGCGCAGTGTGGTAGTGGCATACCAAAACGGTTAGGGATTCTTAGAGAAGATAGACAGCTGCAAAAAAAATGGAGCCTTACACTAGCTGCTGCTAAAGAGTGATGTTACACAAATATACTGTATAGAGCTGAGTGGCTTGTCATTTTGGGGTTTCTGTTCAGATAACATTACCAGGGAGGTAAAGACAGATAATTCATTCTGTATTATCTAATTGTAATTCAAGATTATTGGAATACTTAACTCTCAAAATGATTTAATTTCCCACTGTAACTCTATGGTGGCACATAATGATGAGTTTGGGGAAAGTCTGGAATTAAGTGTATCGCAGGCATTGCCTATCTGACCCCACCTTATGCCAAGGTACAGCTACAGTATAATATGAGTTATGAAGAGTATAAAAGCTTGAAGTTAAAGCTGTGTTTTTCACCTTTATTTCATAATATCAATGAAAGGACACAACATAAGAGCTGACTATAATTAGTCAAGATGTCTCAGTGGACACAGCTGTCCAGAAATATAGTACAGTACTGGGAGGGCTGATCAGTTTGGCACATCTCAGATGGGGACCGAACAAAAACAGCCTGCACTACTTTATGCAAATGCCAAAATTAAAATCAACCTACTTTAATGAGGACATCAAAGTGGCTCCATGCAACTGGAGCTCTGCCTAAGTCACTGACTGCAGAACCAGAGAGATTCTGCTCCAGTGCTCCAGAGCCCCCTCTATTATACACTTCTGAACACACAGGGCCACTTGGCTCCGGCTCTTAAATCAAATCAAAGTTTATTTGTCAAGTGCGCCGAATAGAACAGGTGTAGACTTTACAGTGAAATGCTTACTTACAGGCCCTGACCAACAGTGCAATTTTTAAGTAAAAAATAGGTATTACAGTGCCTTGCAAAAGTATTCACCCCCCAGCATTTTTCCTATTTTGTTGCATTATAACCTGTCATTTAAATTGATTTCATGTAATTGACATACACAAAATACTCCAAATTGGTGAAGTGGTAAATTGGTAGATTAAAAAAACAAACATAAAAGTGGTGTGTGCATATGTATTCACCCCCTTTGCTATAAAGCCCCTAAATAAGATCTGGTGCCACCAATTACCTTCAGAAGTCACATAATTAGTTGAATAAAGTCCACCTGTGTGAAATCTAAGTCTCACATGATCTGTCACATGATCTCAGTATATATACACCTGTTCTGAAAGTCTGCAACACCACTAAGCAAGGGGCACCACCAAGAAAGCGGCACCATGAAGACCAAGGAGCTCTCCAAACAGATCAGGGACAAAGTTGTATAGAAGCACAGATCAGGGTTTGGTTATAAAAAAATATCAGAAACTTTGAACATCCCACGGAGCACCATTAAATCCATTCTAAAAAATGTGAAAGAATATGACACCACAACAAACCTGGCAAGGGAGGGCCGCCCACCAAAACTCACGGACCAGGCAAGGAGGGCATTAATCAGAGGCAACAAAGAGACCGAAGATAAAATAGGAAAAATGCCAATAGGGTGAATACCTTCACAAGCCACTGTAGGTTAACAATAGATTAGTAAGGAAATAAAATACAACAGTAAAAAGACAGTGAATAATAACAGTAGTGAGGCTATATACAGTAGTGAGGCTATATACAGTAGAGAGGCTATATACAGTAGTGAGGCTATATACAGTAGTGAGGCTATATACAGTAGATAGGCTATAACAGTAGAGAGGCTATAACAGTAGCGAGGCTATATACAGGCACCGGTTAGTTGGGCTAATTGAGGTAGTATCTACGTACATGTAGGTATGGTTAAAGTGACTATGCATATACTGTATGATAAACAGAGAGTAGCAGTAGCGTAAAAGAGGGGTTGGGTGGTGGGTGGTGGGTGGCGGGACACAAGAGATTTGAGATCTTAGAGATTTGAGACTTGTTTAAACACAGAGAGATCCTGATGAAGACAAAAAAAACTTTCTCACAGATGATCAACCTGAAAATGAGAAACATTGGATCTATACTAAGTCATGATTGTTTTACTGTAAGGTCTCACACCAAGCAAATCAACCCATTGTGTAAAAGGCCAATCAAACAGTATGTTGCATACATTGACCAAAAGATAAATGCAGCATTTTTTAAAGTAACTTGGAAAAGGCCCCTTAACCATCTACGGTATACGCATTATGTTTAAATGGATCACCTATAATATTATTTAATAACAGTATTCACTTTCAAGCCTCACCTTAAAGTTTTGAAGCACTACTCAAGCGCTATCACAAGGATGGAAGCAAGAAGGCTCGTTATTACAGTAACCAGTAGCTGTTGAGTGTGTCAAAGGTTGACACTTGCAATGCAGCAGCAACTCACCTTAGCGTGCATTTGTATGTGTGCCTGCCTGCCTACCTGTGTGTGCGTGTTTGATGGTCACTTGGCTGTCTCTGGATCTAGCCCTCACCCTCTTCACCTCTGCACCTGTCTCTGTCTCATGGCACCAATTATTTAGAAGAGAGCAAGACCCACGCAGCAGCACTGAGCCAGGTCAGTTCTACAGAGTTACCTCTTCTCTGCAGGAGTCACCCTGTCAAAATAGCATACAGCTCTGCTAGTGAGCTGCCCCAACTGTCAACTCTACAGAGCTGATTGAACAGATTCCATCATTTATACCCTGCACGTTTTCAAGTTATTCAAACCCTAACCCACAAATTCTAATATTTCACCACTAGCTTTAATTGTCAATCATATCAATAGGCCTACAGCCCCTCTTTTCCTCCAGTACGTGTTTTATTACTGCATGATATTCACAGTTTTTGACTGATAGGTTTTCCCATATTAGAGAGATGAACTGTGTGCTAATTGAATAGCTGGAGTTGTTCCAGTGCTTTGGATAGCAGAACAGCGTATCTAATACAGATGAGCCTGATGACACCACTACTTTTATCCAGAGGCGTCCAGATAGTGTTACAATATTAAATGAGATACATTATGTCGTTTTGGCGTCAAAGAGCCAATGTTTTTGGAATTAAATTTTTGGCTCCAGTTAGTCCGTATAATTTAGCATCAATCACCAGGTGCATACCCTTAGGGCAACAGATTGTACAATGACTTCTGGTGACTAATATGGGTTGGTATGTGATTTTTTGTTGTTGTAAGACATACGTTGATAAATACAACTTGATAAAGGACACGTAGCAATTTATTCCTGCTGAATAGCCATGCAGACTTAATTTAACTTAGACAAAAGTCTTGCAAACAGTGCTGAATACTGGCATTTCGAATGGATTTTCTTATTGCATTCTAAATACAGTTATCGTGCAACCCACAATGCATCCTCTAAATCTCATTTCAGTCAGTCACAATCTTGGTTGCCAGCAGCTACAGAGCCTTCAGAAAGTATTTACACCTCTTGACTTTTTCCACATTTTGTTGTGTTACAAATTGGGATTCAAATGGATTTAATTGTAAAAAAAAATAAATCAATCTACACAAAAATAAATCGAAAGTGGAAGAAATATTTTGACTTTTTTTAACACTAATATGTTCAACCCACTGAGTCAATACATGTTAGAATCACCCTTGGTTAAGTCTCTAAGAGCTTTGCACACCTGGATTGTACAATATTTGCCCATTATACTTTTTTCAACGTTTCAAGCTTTGTCAAGTTGGTTTGTTCATCATTGCTAGACAGCCATTTTCAAGTATTGTCATAGATTCTCAAGCCAATTTAAGTCAAAACTGTAACTTGGCCACTCAGGAACATTCAATATCATCTTGGTAAGCAACTCCAGTGCATACTTGTCCTTGAGTTTTAGGTTATTGTCCTGCTAAAAGTTGAATTTGTATCCCAGTGTCTGTTGGAAAGCAGAATGAACAAGGTTTTCCTCTAAGATTTTGCCTGTGCTTACTGTAGGTCTATTCTGTTCATTTTATTCCCCCCCCCCCCCAAAATGCCCCACTCCTTGCAGATGGCAAGCATACCGATAACATGATGCAGCCACCATCATGCTTGAAAAGATGAAGAGTGGTAAACAGTGATGTGTTGTATTGGATTATGTAATCAGGACAAAAAGTTATTTTCTTTGCCATATTTTTTGCAGTATTACTTTAGTGCCTTATTGCAAACAGGGTGCATGTTTAGGAATATTTGTATTCTGGTCAGACTTCCTTCTTTTCACTCTGTCATTTACGTTAGTACTGTGGAGTAACTACCATGTTGGTGATCCATCCTCAGTTTTCTCCTATCACAGCCATTAAACTCTGTAACTGTTTTAAAATCACCATTGGCCTCATCGTTAAATCCCTGAGCGGTTTCCTTCCTCTCCGGCAACTGAGTTAGGATGGACGCCTGTATATTTGTAGTTACTGGGTGTATTGATAGACCATCCAAAGCATAATAATAACACCTATGCTTTTTTATCTACCAATAGGTGCTCTTCTTTGCGAGGCATTGGAAAGCTTCCCTGGTCTTTGTGGTTGAATCTGTGCTTGAAATTCACTGCACGACTGAGGGACGGCTCTTGCAGATAATTGTATTTGTGGGGTACAGAGATGTGGTATAAACACATAAAAACACATAAAAAAGATGTGGTATAAACATAAACAATTATGTTAACCACTATTATTGCACACAGAGTGAGTTTATGCAACTTATTATTTGACTTGTTAAGCACATTCTTTTTACCCCTGAATGTATTTAAACTTGCCATAACAAAGGGGTTAAATACTTATTGACTCAATACATTTCAGCTTTAAATTTTGTATTAATTTGTGAACATTTCTCAGAGCAAAATTCCACTTTGACATTGTGTGTAGTAGATCAGCTGCAAAAAAATATTAATTTAATCCATTTTAAATGCAGGCTGTAACACAAGAAAATGTGGAAAAAGTCAAGGGGTGTGAATACTTTCTGAAGACACAATACAATAATAGTAGTTCCTAGAAGTTGGTTGAATTAGGGCCCCTTAGCCACAGGTCACAGGTGGCAGACAAAGAAAAGTATGAAAGGAAAGATTCACTCATGTGAACTAGTGTCCTTGAAATATATGGTCAAAATGTTTCATAGCATGAATGTATTTTCCCATGTGTGACCATTGAGCACCTCTAGCTTTCATTCTATATTGGAAGAGTAACATAAAGGCATGTATGAAGGTTGGCAAACTAATGAACTATAATAAGTACTATTTTCAACTGTAAGAAAAGTACAGCTTATTATCTGTAGAGAGTGCATTAACGTAGGCCAGAGCAGGGGTGGTCAAACATTCGGCCCGAGGGGGGGGGGACGACCTTAATATAAATCAAATCAAATGTTATTGCTCACATACACATGGTTAGCAGATGTTAATGCAAGTGTAGCGAAATGCTTGTGCTTCTAGTTCCGACAGTGCAGTACTATCTAACAAGTAATCTAACCATTTCCCCAACAGCTACCTAATACACACGAATCTAAAGGGGTGAATGATAATATGTACATATAAATATATGGATGAGCGATGGCCGAGCGGCATATGCAAGGTGCAATAGATGGTATAAAATACAGTATATACATGTGATATGAGTAATGTAAGATATGTACACATTATTAAAGTAGCATTTTTTAAAGTGGCATTTTTTAAAGTGACATTGTTTAAAGTGACTTGTGATCCATTTATTAAAGTGGCCAGGGGTTGGGTCTCAATGTAGACAGTAGGCTCTCTGAGTTAATGATTGCTGTTTAGCAGTCTGATGGACTTGAGATAGAAGTTGTTTCTCAATCTCTCTGTCCCTGCTTTGATGCACCTCTATTGACCTCGCCTTCTGGATGGTAGCTGTGTGAACAGGCAGTGGCTCAGGTGGTTGTTGTCCTTGATTATCTTTTTGGCCTTCCTGTTACTTTGGGTGAGGAAGGTGTCATGGAGGGCAGGTAGTTTGGCCCCGGTGATGCATTGTGCAGACCGCACCACTCTCTGGAGAGCCAGTGCACCATCCTCTGGAGAGCCTTGCAGTTGCCGTACCAGACTGTGATACAGCCCGACAGGATGCTCTCGATTGGGCATCTGCAAAGGTTTGTCAGAGTTTTGGGTGACAAGCCAAATTTCTTCACCTTCCTGAGGTTGAAGAGGCGCTGTTGCGCCTTCTTCACCACACTGTCTGTGTGGGTTGTCCATTTCAATTTGTCTGTGATGTGTACGCCAAGAATATTAAAACTTTCCACCTTCTCCACTGCTGTCCCTTCAATGTGGATAGGGTGGTGCTCTCTCTGCTGTTTCCTGAAGTCCACAATCATCTCCTTTGTTTTGTTGACGTTGTGTGAGAGGTTGTTTTCGTGACACCACATTCCGAGGGCCCTCAACTCCTCCCTGTAGGCTGTCTTGTCGTTGTTTGTAATCAGCCGTGCGAGGGTTAACACAGCAGCCCTGCGAGGGTTAACACGTTTAAATGTTTTACTCACATCGGCAACGGAGAAGGAGAGTGGTGGGGGGCGCGACCGTGGCAGTGTATTGTCCTCAATGCGGTCAAAGAAGGCGTTTAGTTTGTCTGGAAGGGTGACGTTGGTGTCCGTGACGTGGTTGGTCTTCTTTTTGTGGTCCGTGATTTCTTGTAGACCCTGCCACATACGTCTCGTGTCTGAGCCGTTGAATTGTGACTCCACTTTGTCCCTGTACCGGCATTTTGCTTGTTTGATTGCCTTGCGGAGGGAATAACTACACTGTTGATATTCAGCCATATTCCCAGACCTCTTTCTATGGTTAAATGTGGTGGTTCGCGCTTTCAGTTTTGTGCCAATGCCACCATCCATCCACGGTTTCTGATTAGGGTTGGTTTTAATAGTCACAGTGGGTACAACATCTCCAACACATACTTACTCACCGAGTCAGTGTATAGGTCGATTTTGTTCTCTGAGGCTGACCGGAACATATCCCAGCCCGCGTGATCAAAACAATCTTGAAGCGTGGGTTCCGATTGGTCAGAACAGTGTTGAATGGTTCTAGTCACTGGTACATCCTGTTTGAGTTTCTGCCTATAAGACGGTTGGAGCAAGATGGCGTCTTGGTCGGATTTTCCGAAGGGAGGGCGGGGGGTATGCATAGCGGAAGTTAGAATAGCAGTGGTCGAGTGCATTAATCAACATGCAGATAGAATTTAGATAGCCTTGTTCTCAAATTTGCTTTGTTAAAATCCCCAGCTACAATAAATTCAGCCTCAGAATATATGGTTTCCAATTTACATCGAGGCCAGTGAAGTCCCCTGAGGGTCATCTTGGTGTCTGCTTGAGGAGGAATGTACACAGCTGTGACTATACAGTGCCTTGCAAAAGTATTCATCCCCCCTGGCGTTTATCCTATTTTGTTGCATTACAACCTGTAATTTAAATGTATTTTTATTTGGATTTCATGTAATGAACATACGCAAAATAGTCCAAATTGTTGAAGTGAAAAAACTTACTTGTTTCAAAGAATTCTCTAAAATAAAACACTTAAAAATGGTGTGTGCATATGTATTCACCACCTTTGCTATAAAGCCCCTAAATAACATTTTTTTTAATTTCACCTTTATTTAACCAGGTAGGCTAGTTGAGTATACGTTCTCATTTACAACTGTGACCTGGCCAAGATAAAGCATAGCAGTGTGAACAGACAACAACACAGAGTTACACATGGAGTAAACAATAAACAAGTCAATAACACAGTAGAAAGAAAAAAAGAGTCTATATACATTGTGTGCAAAAGGCATGAGGAGGTAGGTGGATAATTACAATTTTGCAGATTAACACTGGAGTGATAAATGATCAGATGGTAATGTGCAGGTAGAGACACAGGTGTGCAAAAGAGTGGAAAAGTAAATAAATATAAACAGTATGGGGATGAGGTAGGTAAATTGGGTGGGCTATTTACCGATGGACTATGTACAGCTGCAGCAATCGGTTAGCTGCTCAGATAGCAGATGTTTGAAGTTGGTGAGGGAAATAAAAGTCTCCAACTTCAGAGATATTTGCAATTCGTTCTGGTGCCACCAATTACCTTCATAAGTCACATAATTACTTAAATAAAGTCCACCTGTGTGCAATCTAAGTCTCACATGATCTGTCACATAATCTCAGTATATATACACCTGTTCTGAAAGTCTGCAACACCACTAAACAAGGGGCACCACCAAGCAAGCGGCACCATGAAGACCAAGGAGCTCTCCAAACAGATCAGGGATAAAGTTGTGGAGAAGTACCCCTCAACACCTCTCACCACCCCGAAAATACCATCCCCACATTGAAGCATGTTGGTGGCAGCCTCATGCTGTGGGGATATTTTTCCATCGGCAGGGACTGGGAAACTGGTCAGAATTGAAGGAATGATGGATGGCGCTAAGTACAGGGATAATCTTGAGGGAAACCTGTTTCAGTCTTCCAGAGATTTGAGACTGGGACAGAGGTTCACCTTCCAGCAGGACAATGACCCCTAAGCATACAGCTAAAGCAACACTCGAGTGGTTTAAGGGGAAACATTTAAATGTTTTGGAATGGCCTAGTCAAAGCACAGACCTCAATCCAATTGAGAATCTGTGGTATGACTTAGAGATTGCTGTACACCAGCGGAACCCATCCAACTTGATGGAGCTGGAACAGTTTTGCCTTGAAGAACGGGCAAAAATCCCAGTGGCTAGATGTGCCAAGCATATAGAGACATACCCCAAGAGACTTGCAGATGTAATTCCTGCAAAAGGTGGCTCTACAAAGTATTGACTTTGGGGATGGTGAATAGTTATGCACGCTCAAGTTTTCTGTTTTTTTTTTGGTCATATTTCTTGTTTGTTTCACAAGAAAAAATATTTTGCATCTTCAGGGCAGTAGGCATGTTGTGTAAATCAAATGATACAAACCTTTCCAAAAATCCATTTTAATTCCAGGTTGTAAGGCAACAAAATAGGAAAAATGCCAAGGTGGTGAATACTTTTGCAAGCCACTGTAACTGACGAGAATTCTATTGGGAGGTCAAATGGCCGGCATTTAATTGTAAGGAATTCTAGGTCGGGTGAGTTCCTGTATGTTGTTATGATTACACCATGAGATGTTAATCATGAAGCATACACTCCCGCCCTTCCTCTTCCCAGAGAGGTGTTAACCCTCCTGTTGTGTTCGTTTCATGTTAATTCATTCTGTGTTCCTGGTCCAAAATGACTGCACCATTATAGCTGATTATAAATCCATAATAATACATATATTTGTTATGTATGGTACGACGTGCTGTTTGTCATACTGTTCGTTGTTATGATTTGAGATAGTGTGTTGTTTGAGAGATGAATGGGTTGTCAGGATGAGTGCCACATGTCATTAAACGAGAGAGTGATGTGCAATGTGAAACTGTGCGGATGTGCGTTCTTTCATAAATTTGTTTTTGAATTTTCCCCCTTTCTTTCCCCAATTTCATGGTATCCAATTGTTTTTAGTAGCTACTATCTTGTCACATCGCTACAACTCCCGTACGGGCTCGGGAGAGACGAAGGTTGAAAGTCATGCGTGCCCCTATACACAACCCAACCAAGCCAAGCCGCACTGCTTCTTAACACAGTGCCATCCAAACCGGAAGCCAGCCGCACCAATGTGTCTGAGGAAACATTGTGCACCTGGCAACCTTGGTTAGCGCGCACTGTGCCCGGCCCGCCACAGGAGTCGCTGGTGCGCGATGAGGCAAGGATTTCCCTACCGGCCAAACCCTTCCTAACCCGGACGACGCTAGGCCAATTGTGCGTCGCTCCACGGACCTCCCGGTCGCGGCCGGTTACGACAGAGCCTTGGCGCGAACCCAGAGTCTCTGGTGGCGCAGCTGGCACTGCAGTACAGCACCCTTAACCACTGCACCACCCGGGAGGCCCCGGATGTGCGTTCTTTGACAGCTAAGCTAGATATAACATTGGCGACGAAGATGGCTGAATTCAGCTTACCACCACCAGAACCATTCCTCCCTGTGGAATAACTGACTTGAAAGTTTTAACACTTATCTTGAAGCTATGGACTTTTCTACGATCTCCGACGTAGCGGAGGACAGCACTGCTCCGTCACTGCCTCAGTACAGAGGGACAGAGGATTTTCAGAGCGCTTGGATCGGCTCCCACATTCACACCTGCAGTCAGCCTCCTACGGAACCACTTCGTTGGGAAAGAGTGAGTGCTCCTCCAACGCTACCGGTAACGGAAAAGACACCAATGCCTGGGTGAGTCCATTCAAAGCTGTGTGGCTAGATCATCAGGGATCAGCTGATAGAGGGGACATTATGTGAAAAGACAAGAGACACTGCTTTTGGAATCAGATATTTTACAACTTGATGGAGCTATTAAAATAGCACTCCAGGAATCAGCTTTAGAATTCTCTACTATGCTAACAGACAGCTCTGCAGGATACACTTGGCCCCCAGCCATTCTCACACAGCAGCTTCAGCCCGAGCATGTGCACTACAACGATCACACGCTGCGCACGCCCTCCCACGTCAATAGATGCATGGACACAGACACCAGCATGCCCGTGCAGCAGTCACACAGACAAACAAACCGAAGTAGCAGTGGCAACTGTGGCGCTAGCTCTAAGAATTCAATGGCTTCAAACTGCCCAGCCCATGGGAAAATATGCAAGAACTGTTCAAAATACAATCACTTTGCTAAAGTGTGTCGTTCTGCCCCAACTGCTAGTTCCACCCAGAACAGGCCCTTATTTTCATCTCGCTCTCACCATGAACACACTGAAATCCGAACTGTCTCCACTATCCATGTGTCCTTCAAGACATGCACTGTGCAGCTGGGCGAGGTGAGTTTGCCTTTGCTACTGGATACTGGTGCTGCGGTGTCGTTGCCCAACCTTGCAACTTACTACAAGTTTTTCAGTCACCTACCACTCCAACAGACCTCAACTGCACTGTGTGGGTATGGTAGATCCAAGATAGACATTTCAGGCCCCCTCCAGGTCCCAGTGCACTACAGCGCCAAGCACCTGCCGTCATTCACATTTCACGTTGCACAGTGGGGTGCCAAGCTCCTGAGCCTCGACCTCTTCTTAAGGTTCACACTGAGAGATGACAGTGGGTCAGCTATCCACCAAGTTACTGGCACATGGCAACAGAACTGGCCAACTCTGTTTGATGGACTGGGCTGCCTCACAACTTTTACACACAGGTCCCTAGTGAACCCGGACGTGACCGCAGTCATGCAGCCCCTGCGGCACATTCCCTTTGCACTGCGTGATGACGTTACAAAAGCTCTCCAGTCACAGTTGGAGGCAGGTGTCATTGAGCCAGTCAACTCTGCCCCTTGGATTTCAACCTTGGTCATCACAACCAAAAAGTCAGGTGGAATCCGGACTTGTGTGGATCTCTGTGCTGTGTACAAGACTGTTGTCCCGGATAACTACCTCTTGCCTACAGCTGAGGAGCTGACCTCACAATTTCATTGCTCCAAGGTCTTCACGAAGCTCGACCTGCGTCAGGGTTAACTTTAGGTGCCCCTCCACCCAACCAGCAGAGACCTCACAGCCTTTGTTACACATGCTGGTGTGTTCAGATATACACGCATGGCTTTTGAACTTAGCTCTGCCCCCAGCTGCTTCCAGAAGGTGATGAGCACCATCCTCACTGGAATACCCAGGGTGGCAGTCTATCTGGATGACATTATGGTCCACGTCCCTGACCTCCACATCCATGACCATTGACTCCAAAGAGTATTCAGTGCTCTACTGCGGAACAACCTGACCCTGAACGGTGGAAAGTGCACCTTTTGCAGCTTCAGCCGTCGAATTTGTGAGTTTCCGCCTGTCGGCCAAAGGCATTGCCCCACTCATGTCGAACATTGAAGCCATCCTCCGCATCCCGGAACTGACCTCAGCCTCTCAGGTGGCCTCATTCTTGGGCATGACAGCCTACTACCTTCGGTTTCTGCCCCACTACTCTCAGGCCACAGCGCCCCTGCACCAGCTCCTCAAGAAGGACGAGCCTGGACGGAAGCCTGCTCAGACTCAATGAAGCGCAAGTTTTGGCTCACGTTAACCACGTCTGCCCCACTATTGTCACCTGTGACGCCTCAGCTGGAGCACTAGGAGCTGTCCTCTCATAGCTGCACAATGGCATTGAGAGGCCGTCGCCTTCGCCTCATGGGTCCTGAGCCCCACTGAACAACGGCACTCTGTGGGCGAACGAGAAGCACTGGCCTGTGTCCGGGCGTGTGAAAGGTGGCACCTCTGCCTATACTGCCAGCTGTTCACGCTCCGAACTAACCACCAGTCCCTCAAAGCGCTACTGTCAGTATCAGGAACTGGCCACAAGCCACTTCGGCTGCACAGATGGGCCGACCACCTCAGACAGTATGACTATCAGCTGAAGTTCACTCCGGGGAGGGATAACGTGGTGGCAGACCTCCTCTCCCGATCCTTTGATGCTCCTACTCCGACTGTCTTGCCAGACGACAATGAAACAGAGCTCGGTCAAATGCTCTACACTCCCCTTCAGTCAGCCGTCTCACTGGAGGAGCTGAAGTAAGCATCGGAACAGGATCCCACACTGTCTACCCTGCGCACCTACATATGCACTGGATGGCCAGCACGTGTGCCAGAAGAGCTGGCGATTTTCGCCAGGGTAAAGCACAAACTTTCTTGCTGGGAAGAAGTCTGTGTCTCTCAAGGGTTTTGCACTGTGGTCCTGAGTGGCCTGCGTGCATATGTTCTATCAATGGAGCACAAGGGTCACTTGGGCATAGATCAAGCAGCAATGTCGAGACCTTGTGTGGTGGCCAGGCATCGACCACGACATTGAAGCCCTGGTCAGGGATTGTGCTGCATGCCTCCTCAGTGGGAAAACAGGAAAGTCCGCCCCACCCCCCCTGCAGCCTCTCGCGTGGCCGTCCCTCCCCTGGGTGCCCATCCAGCTGGACTCTCTCCTCCTCACCAGTGTCATGAGCCTCAAAGAGCCTCACATACAGTATATCGTTTGGTCATTGTGCTGCCACAGAATGAATTGTGAGCAAGGCCTCAAAAAAGCTTTATATACAAGAGCTGCAAGAAAAGTTCTATATATTATTGAAACAATGTTGCAATTGTTTGTGAGAATGCCAACAGCTGTGGTTCTATTGAGGTACCCGTGGGGGTTGCCATGGAAGCCAAGAAGGGGAGTGAGGTGTGTGTGTGTGTGTGTGTGTGTGTGTGTGTGTGTGTGTGTGTGTGTGTGTGTGTGTGTGTGTGTGTGTGTGTGTGTGTGTGTGTGTGTGTGTGTGTGTGTGTGTGTGTGTGTGTGTGTGTGTGTGTGTGTGTGTGCGCTCAAACACATATGCATATGGGGATCTGGGAGAGGAAGTGTGTCCATCAGATGAATGGACATGTGCCTGAATTAAATTTTATACACTAATTGTAGTCTCACCCATTCATTTCTAATGACCGGCCATTTTAGACCGGGAACACCTCAGGTGTACAAATGTTAAATAAAACATCCAAATGTAATCCAAATGTATGACAATCAGACAATCAGATTAAATTAACTACATTTTTCAGAGAGAGAATTTGTAAATCGGTCCAATTCGACCGGAACACAGCAGGAGGATTAAAATTACTATAACCAATTCAAAACAGTTTTTTGACTGTGTCCAGCTCGCTAATAATCAACTAAATGAAAGCTAGACAGCCAGGGAGCATAGAGAATTCCCCAAAACGATGGATAAAGGACAACTTTTTGCACATTTTGACAGCGAAGAAATATAATCAATTGAGACAGTGTGGCCCTTACGGACCTCATTGAAGACCGAATGCGCCCCCCTGGGAAAAATGAGTTTGCCCCCCCGTGGGCTTGAGTATTGATATTGTGCAGCATGTGCAGTTGCCATGGTACAAATCTATGAATTTCACAAAAGAAGATGGCCTAATTTATACACATTCCACTGAGCTGAGCTACAGATGAAAAGTAGGGCAGGATTGGAAAGTTTGGTTAAACACAGTTGCGCAATATAATTACACTAATATCTCTTTGTCAGAAACTCACAGGGGCACAAAATAACAAAATAAATCAAAAATCAAAATCCCAACTTACTTTCTGATGGCAATCATAGTTTTCAGGTTTTTACTTTAATTATTATATGTTTCTATAGACCATAGCATGAATAAGACATTATTCTACCCAGAGGCCTCCCCAATAGTAATAATAAATATAGGGGAGAATGGGGTAAGATTTTTTATTTTTCACTCCATCAAGAGAAATATTCTTAGTATTCTTGCAATCAAAGATATCTACATATATTTCAGGATTAATCCAAATTAATGTAAACATTACAGTTTTGAGAACATACCTTGTCCAAAAAAAGTTGTCTCATGGCACAACATTTTGACTATATTAGCCCACACAGCAACAAAGATGCACTTTCATGCTAGGTTTAGGACCTCATGTTGAAGGTTATAGATACCTCAACTGGTGTATAGAACAATCTTAAAATGATCTACTTTGGTTTAGATCCAAGCTTCATGAAACCTCTAACACATTCAGAGCAGGTGGGGCAGAGCTGTTTTGAGCCCCACATTTTTGTTTTTGTTGGGGCTTGCCTGTTTTGAGCCCCACATTTTTGTTTTTGTTGGGGCTTGCCTGTTTTGAGCCCCACATTTTTGTTTTTGTTGGGGCTTGCCTGTTTTGAGCCCCACATTTTTGTTTTTGTTGGGGCTTGCTTGTTTTGAGCCCCACATTTTTGGTTTTGTTGGGGCTTGCCTGTTTTGCTTGTTATTTTGGGATTAATACGTGTCACATACCAGTTGCAAACAATGTAAAAAAAATATATACAGTCTCTGTTTTGCTTTCTTGAGTTAGGCAGCTCCAAAATGCAGGTGTTTTAAGCCTAGCTCAGTGCTTTCTATGGTGGTGGGGCAAACCAGCAGAAAATATGGGGACTGTTGCGCCATGATTGGCTCAGTGTTCTGTCACTCATCGGGACACTACGTCACCGCCAAGTCTTATGGGTAGAGCTCAATAATTTTTGCCCCTTGTGTGCTGCAATAGATTTACAGTAGAAGTGCCCATCCAAGAATGCTCAAGGTCATTGGCCACAGATAGAATGACATCAAATCACATTATATCTACAGTACCATTGATTGGACAACATCATACTTTCAAAATCATAGCTAGCAAGCTAGCAGTCATCATCATGAATCTAGTCGGCAATCTACTGACAAATCCTTTTCAATCCTTGTCAAATGAAGAGAAATGAAAGCTAAAACGTGGACATAAAGATTACACAACAAGTCGGAAATCACAAATTCAACAATCAGTGGTTTGGAAGGAAGCAGTGACTAACTGCAAGCATCTCAAAGAAATCACTATTTTGCTTCCCCTGCCTGTTATTCAGTGGAGAGGGTGTGTGGTCCAAGTCTGGGTTTAAGGATTTAAAACATCTGTCTGAAAGGGTTTCAAAACATGAGAATTGTGTATCACATATAGACAAAGCTGTTAAACTCGGATTACTGGGGAAACAGCACTTTGAGATATCAGCTGATGTACGAAGGGCTATATAAATACATTTGATTTGATTTGATTTGAAATCAAACGTTGTGGCTCAACTACACACCGCATATAGACGGGCCAACGACCTTCATAACCAACAAGGAGAATAGGTACGTGCTTGACATAGCATGCATTCAATTGTGCAGAAATGGTGAGACAGCACTGAGGGGCCATGACTCGTCGGCCGACTCCTTGAACACAGGCGTTTCATGTGTATTTTTGAGACAATGCTTGAAGGAGATTACAGGCTAGAAAGGCATTATGACGACCAACCAATGTTTAAGGGTACATCAAGCACGATCCAAAACAAACTTTTGGATTGTATGTATGAAGTGCACAGAGAAGCTAAGGAGGTGTCTGAGACTCCTTTTGCGTCTGTACAGGCAGAGGAGACCACTGATGTCTAGTGTAAATCACAGATGATGATAGTGCTGCACTACATGCTACCAGACAGCAGTGTGTGTGAGAGGTTTTTGGAGTTTGTAGAGGTGAAGGACAAAATTGGTGTTTGCCTCTCTAACATTATCAAACAAGTCCTAGTGCCGCTGAATGTCAAGGAGAAGCTGGTTGCACAAACCTACGACAGGGCAGCGGTGATGAGTGGTAACTGGCACCACCCTTTGAGTTGTGCCGTGGGGGAGATCTTTGTTGGCTATACTCGGCCTTGTCTCAGGATGGTAAGTTGGTGGTTGGAGATATCCCTCTAGTGGTGTGGGGGCTGTGCTTTGGCAAAATGGGTGGGGTTATATCCTGCCTGTTTGGCCCTGTCTGGGGGTATCATAGGACGGGGCCACAGTGTCTCCCGACCCCTCCTGTCTCAGCCTCCAGTATTTATGCTGCAATAGTTTATGTGTCGGGTGGCTAGGGTCAGTCTGTTATATCTGGAGTATTTCTCCTGTCTGATTCGGTGTCCTGTGTGAATTTCAGTATGCTCTCTCTAATTCTCTCTCTTTTCTTTCTTTCTTTCTTTCTTTCTTTCTTTCTTTCTTTCTTTCTTTCTTTCTTTCTTTCTTTCTTTCTTTCTTTCTCTCTCTCTCGGAGGACCTGAGCCCTAGGACCATGCATCAGGACTACCTGGCCTGATGTCTCCTTGCCGTCCCCAGTCCACCTGGTCGTGCTGCTGCTCCAGTTTGAACTGTTCTGCCTGCGGCTATGGAACCCTGACCTGTTCACCGGACATGCTACCTGCTGTTTTCAACTCTCTGGGAACAGCAGGAGTGGTAGATATACTTTGAATGATCGGCTATGAAAAGTCAACTGACATTTACTCCTGAGGTGCTGACCTGTTGCACCCTCTACAACCACTGTGAGTATTATTATTATTTGACCCATTTTTCCCCAGTATGTACATTCCTTTCCGACCGCAGAACACCAGTGTGCTACCAAGCTAGGGCCTGTGGGCAACCAGGAGAAGATGAAAACAGAGCTGTCCTCTCTCTACTGGCATCCTGAGCTGCACACTGGAAAGACAGCACTTTCTTTATTGAAATCCATCTACGAGAACAACCTGCAGGAGGCCTTGTCGGAGATGGTCTCTCTTCAACCACAAAGTTTAGAGAGAAACTTTTCTACCCTTAAAAGGATAAAAACACATGTAACTCCATGGGCCAGAAAGGGTTAAATGCATTGGCCATGCTGTCAATCCAGCATGACTTCATCCATAGAATGCCAGACTTTGATGACAAAGTAATTGAGAAGTTTGCCCACAAAAAGGACCACCGTGCCAACTTCCTGTTCAAGTGAGCACAACACAACAAGGCTGAGTCCATAAATATGCTGCTGCATAAGTGATGTAATATGCATACTATAGCTAAGAAAGTAATATTAAGTGTATGTTGTGCAGTAAGCAGTTAGTAGCCTATGGGGCGACAGGTGGCTAGAGCGTTGGCCTTGTAACCAAAAGGTTGCAAGATCAAATCCCAGAGCTGACAAGGTAAAAATCTGTCGTTCTGCCCCTGAACAAGCCAGTTAACCCACTGTTCCTAGGCCATTATTCTTAAATGACTTGCATAGTTTTAAAAAATGTGTCTCATCCTAATAATTTGGTATATTTTCCCCTCTTAATTTTGCCTACTGTTCTGACTTAGTGGTGCATATGTAGCCTATAGCTTGTTTTAGAGAAATGTAATCATCAAATATTGTAACAGCTTTCATTGCCTGCTTATGTTCCCCTGTTAATTTAGCCTACTGTTCGGACTTGGTGTAAAGGGAGAATACTGTAAGAACGGCTCATGTTCTGAATTATGTCGATGTCCATTTTAAAAGTGCTGAACAAATATGTATATAGCCTACTGTTCTGAATTGGTAGTGCACATGTAGCCTATAAATGTAATTATTGTATATTGTAAGAACTTTCATTGTCTGCTTATGTGACCCCGTTATTTATCTAACGGTTCGGACTTGGTGTACAGGGAGAAAACTGTAAGAACTGAATTATGTCGCTGTCACTCTCGGGACAGCTTTATATAGACCCTAAACGTTTGTGGGCACCATTTGTCAGTTATAGTGCAATGAATGTATTTTTTAGAGTTGTGTAGTGACTTTGTTGGCATGCATCTAAAAAAATTGTTGTTTGCCCCAACAAGATTGACATGCTAAAATCTCCACCGAACACAATTCATTAATTTGACTTGGTGAAAATCTGTTTTTTTGGACCTAACTTGCTTACCACTTTTTCCTTCACAAACCCCATGAAATGATGACCTCATCCTAAATATTTTGTCAAATTATACATTTTGTGTATGGTTTCCTTGAAACATGGGTGGCTTAATTTACTCCTTTGGCTCAAGTTACCCCACTCTCCCCTACAGCTGAATACACAAAAAATGCATGTCAATGGATTAAAACTATAACGTGCATACATCAATTCTCAACATTATCTAAAAAGAGAAGCCCTTTCAGCAGCACACTGATAATGACTGTGTGTGAGCATACAATAAGCGACAAACAAATATGATGATGACTAATGAATTAATAGCCCTAACTAGCTTTAACATGTCTCCCAGTCAATTAGCTCTATTTTTCTGCATCAGATAGCGGGGAGGGAGGCAGGCAGGAACCATCCTGATCCCATATGAGTCAGATGCAATCATATGCTCCCCTCGCCATGCCTAACACACCCACCATCTGGGGCTAGAGAAGGTTGATCAAACCCTGGAGCTTTCCCCACACTGTCCCACTCCCCCGAACAGAGGGCTGCAATGTGATCATCAACACACACACACACATGCACACACACACTGGCCAGTCATTCTCACAGTACAGTCAGATGTATTGACCACAACATGGGGTGAAGAGGTCCGCACTCTTGGCATTAGAAATGATTTACTCTTAGCCCCCAAGATGGCCAATATGGTCCCAACTCCATCTGTGTCTTCATCCACTGTCAAGACTCAGTATGTTGATGTTGTATAGAGTTTCTAACAAATGAGCATTTAGTCTTTTTTTATTTGTTTGTGGTTTTAATGGAATAATGAAAAGAGATCAAACATAACGGTGTTGGGTTGTCTTACCTTTGGGTACTGTTGAACTGGGATTAGTACTCTTTCCAAGAGCTTGATGTTTTTGTTACTGATGACATCAAGGTATTTCTTCACGTCACCGTCTTTTCTCAACTCATCCCCCTCATACTTTGTGATTTCTGCAGGAAAAGGTATTTAAGAATAAATGATTAGGTATACAAACAGAACTTCAACAGAAAGGTTAAACAATGTTCCTCGACATCCTTATCATTGACAGAGAAGACCTGGGTTCAAATGGTAGCCCATTTGTTTTCTTTATTGGACGCCCATAGTGTCTCTTTGGTTCTCCTTGGTTCTCATTGGTTCTCCTTGGTTCCACTGTGCCATCAAATGCACCTTATTTATTTGTATTATAATGTGAACCGAGATCTGTGACAGTGTAATCAGGATAATTCCATTCCTAAACATACCTTCCGACTGGTCATCATAATCAAAGTTTTTTCTAGTGTCTAAATGGTGAGAGGAGTAGTTGACATGAGCTGTCAGGTCAAGCATACATAACCTGTTTGAGTGAGACAGTCATGAGTTGGGAACCCACTGCACCGAGCAGTGATTTCTTGCTTGATAAATTTTATAGCACTTAAGAGAGTTGAGTAAAAGGCGTACAGCCACCAAACAGGAGATGGAAATGAAGCTGTCACCTGTCCTCTCTGGGGATACCACTCTGTCACTGGCAAATTAATGCTCAGCAGAAATATGCATTATCAACCCACGCCCTGCGCCACTCTTGTATAACAATACTAGGGAGACCTGGGAAAGGGAAAGATTGGAAGACAGGCAGCAGGGGGTGGGGTGATCTCTCACTAGGACAGCCACCCCCTCCACTCGTCCTCAGCAGTTCTGATCTAGAGCAATGTAAGCTCCATCTATTTCTACACTTCTATGACAAACAAAAGGTGTGAGGAAAATGGGGGTAAAGTGCATCCTGTTGGCAGAGCTTCCTGGCAGGAGGCTTTAGAGGGTGGGGGATGGCATGGTTGTGTAAGGTGCTACTGCATTTGTCTCAGTTGCAGATGAACCTGAAAGGCTTTGTTCCTTCTAAAACTCCAGAAATTCTACAGCAGAATAATGCTTCTATTCTACATTCCATTCAGGCCTTAAGCCTCTGTGTAGGATGATAGTTATAATACCAAGGCAAAAAATGAATAGTGAAAGCAAAGTAAAGCAACTCAAACTGAGCCGATAGCATACAGCTTGTAAGGGTAAAACAATGTTCATGAGAGGAATTCTGGACATACTGGAGCACGTACTGTATAACCTGAGCAGGGTTGAATTCACGGCTTCCCAGGCTTTGCCTCTTCTCTGCTTTTCCCCTGAAAACCGAAAGCTTCTGGTTTCTCTGGCCCCGCTGTATGAGTATGTATGACAGTATGACTCTTTGGGCTGGATTCAATCAATGCCTCTGTCATACTATGCAGTATACGTTTTTACAAACTACCTGTGTCCACAGAACACACACAAAGTAGAAGCACCTGTGAGGGGAATCTACTGTACCGAGTTGTGTAGCCAAAATGTCATTTTGTTTAACCATTGGGGACGACACACCATAAATGCTGCAAATCGCGTTTGATTGAAATGCACCGCTTGTGGCCCTAACTGTTAGTGTGTGTAATGATATTTTGGGGAGAACTGTACATTGTGTCTCCACAAAGAAAGCCAAGCTTACAAAGTCTGGAATGTTGGCTCCGGTTCAGGCTATGCAGTTCCCTGTGTGAAGAAGGAACCACGTGGCATTTCAAGAGTCTGGCTGTAAAGTAATCAACTCATTATGGTCTGATTTATGTTTCCAGCTACTGTAGTTGGGTTTCCTTGATGTCTTTCCTGCATATTAAACATCTTGGCTTAATGATTCCTCAATTTTGCATCAGTCCTTTATCCTTTATAGTCATCAATGCCCGCAGAAAAACACTGATGTTGCTTATGTCAAGGTACCAGGAGCTAAATTCAGTGTGGATTTAATGTCGGTAATACTTAGGTTTCAGTCGAATGCATTTATCAGACATTGCTGATTGTGCATTTCCCAGACTGACAGGACAGTCCCAGTAATGTGGTTGATTCAGAGAGGTTTTCATCAGATTGAACTACATGGCTCTTTCCAACATGACAGAATCAGTTTGATTGTATCACATGTGCTAGGGAGATTCTTTGGATTGGAACACACTGCCAGTGCTGTCTTGTTCCCACAAACTCACTCGTTTCAACAGTCTCACGTAAAGGAGCTCAACTGAGCTCCTAATGAGACATTTCCAGTGTGTGCCGCTTTGAAAATGTCATGATGTTGTGAATTTGATTCAGCAAAGCTAGTGTCTGGTTATAGGAGTGTTGAGGCTGTAGCAAACACCACAATTTTAAACTGCCTTTATGTACCAAACTGAATAGGGTTTAGAGAGGTTTCCTACTTTGGAGTGATACTTATGCATATAATTATTTCTAAACACTGTGACAATTTTATTGTGCCAGGGATTCACATAAGATCATTTGAACAAAAATGAAATGATGCTAAGGTACCGAGAAAAACACTTTTAACTTAATCACCTCCTCTCCACGTACACACACTTACAGAGGCCAAGCTGAGAAGCGTTGAACATGGAGAATTGTGATCTCCTCGTCCTGCTCACCAACCTTTCTGACTCTGAAAGGAGCAACCCACTGCTAAGTGAAATCAGAATTCTTACTCATACTCTCCAACACCTGCTGACACTAGCCACTATGTACCCTTTAATCCCTAACATCTGCTGATTCCATATGCTCTGGCTGGCTTGGTGACACCTGCCTTCTCCAGGGGATGTAGTAAAGTAGGCAGGTGACCCCAGGCCGCATGCAGGCAGATCTCACACAGATATCTAACTTTTTAAATATTTAAAAGAGCCAGCTGAGATGGTATGAGCAAGAAGGCCCTTTGTGAATACAACATTTGGAAAGGATTGATTAGTTATTATCTTGAAAGAAATACGGATTTTAACTGCCTATGAGCTGCAGATTTGGAAAACCATTGAATATGAGCCATTAAATTTAACAACAATAAACACAAGGACATCCATCCTCTTGTCATATTGGTTCTATAGAAAACAATGTTACCAACAACCATTGAAATAATGAAAGTTATTTAATATATTGTGCAAACCTAACATGGATACGTTCTGAATGAACAGTAACAGACTTTTATTTTTAAAGCACAAATGTGGAGGCAGCAAACTGTTACTGTCACTAATAAGCCTTGCACTGTTATGTCTGTAAAAACCAGGGTCATAAATAGCATCTACATAGCATAGCTCTTGCAATGCCAGGCCAGTGGGTTTGAGTCCCCGGGCCCACCAATATGTGAAAAATGTATGCATGCTCGACAGTAAGTCACTTTGGATAAAAGCGTCTGCTAAATTGCCTACATTATTACATGTCAAATGTGAAAATGTCTCTGGGTTGACAGCAGCATTTCTTTCTTTCTGGTCCTGACGAGAAGAAAAAAACTGTTGGGGGAGGTTCTCTTCTGCACTGTTCAACCAATCCAGTAAATGTGGAGGAGGGGTTAAGATTGAGCATTGTTCTGTTAAGTCCAAAAGCGGCAGCAGCAAATCGGATGCATCCGGGTTGTTATCATCCCTGCTGAGGGTAGTGCTTTAGAAACAAATACTTAAAACCTCTTCGGGCTAGGGGGTGGTATTTTCACATCCGGATGAAAAGCGTGCCCAAGGTAAACTGCCTGCTACTCAGGCCCAGAAGCGAGGATATGCATATATATTGGTAGATTTGGATAGAAAACACTCTAGAGTTTCTAAAACTGTTAAAAGTATGTCTGTGAGTATAACCGAACGTATTTTGCAGGCGAAACCCCGAGGACAAACCATCCAGGAAAAACATTTCTTGAGGTGACTGTTTTCATTTGGTTTTCTATGTGAATCTAGATTTCTGAGGCATCTGGTTACAGTTCCCATGGCTTCCACTAGATGTCAACAGTATTTAGAAATTGGTTGATGTTTTTCCTTTGATAAATGAAGAAGTAGCCCTTTCCTTTCTGGGTGAATAGCCAAGTGGACTGTTTTGTTTGGGGCGTGTCACTTGGTGCTCGCTCCACTTTCATTTTATCCGCTATTGAACACAGTTTATCCCGTCTTAAATTTGATTGATTATTTACATTTTAAAATACCTAAAATTGGATTAGGAAAGTTGTTTGAAATGTTTGGACAAAGTTTACAGCTAACTTATTAGATAATCTGTAGTCATGTTGGGCATGTTGGAACCGGTGTTTTTGTGAATCAAACGCGCCAAATAAATGGACATTTTGGAGATATAACGGCGGCATTTATCGAACAAAAGGACCATTTGTGATGTTTATGGGACATATTGGAGGGCCAAAAGAAGAAGCTCTTCAAAGGTACGGCATGAATTATATCATTATTTCTGAGTTTTGTGTCGTGTCTGGCGGGTTGAAATATGATTGTCATGTGTTTGTATGATGGGGTGCTGTCCTCAGATAATCGCATGGTTTGCTTTCACCGTAAAGCCTTTTTGAAATCTGACACGGTGGCTTGATTAACAAGAAGTTAAGCTTTAATTTGATCTATTGCACTTGTGATTGTATGAAAGTTAAATGTTTCAAATGTAAATGTTTTTATTTCGCGCTCTGCAATTTCACCCGGATGTTGTTGAAACGTTCCGCTAGCGGAACCCCTAGCCGTAACAGGTTTTAACAGTTGGGCACACTATGCCGTAAACAGTCGAACAATTTTAAGGGATGCCTGTAGCGTGTTTGACAGTTGTTCTCGCTTGAAGAATCCTAACTATGTTTATTTGGCATGTATGTGAGTGTATCAAAGCGTCTCTTTCCCCAGTCATGAATATGTATAATCTAATATATTCCAGATGACAGGGAGAGTTAGAGTTCACCTTACTATGTTCCACTGGGTTGCATATTAAAGTGTTATATCTTCCTTGGATCTCTCCTACCTATTGGAGGTAATTTCTTATTATGGTGCTACATCTTCATGCACATTACTGAATCTGTCTGTCTGTCTGTCTGTCTGTCTGTCTGTCTGTCTGTCTGTCTGTCTGTCTGTCTGTCTGTCTGTCTGTCTGTCTGTCTGTCTGTCTGTCAAAAAAAGAGATCCAGTGAATCTTCAAGTGCGTTGGTAGAAAGATGCCAAGCACATGTCCTTGAGCTATCAAGGAAAAGCTGGAATCTAACACATGAATTAAGTCGGAATAGAGACTGACAGAGTTCTAGAATGTACTTAGTTTTGACCATAGAGATCCTATTAAATTACTAGAAGGGCTATGTCATAAACCCTCAAAGTTCCAGAATGGGGTGTAAATGGCAGCCATATCGTGCAGGGAGAAATGCAAAACAATCTCATTGGAATGAATGGCAGTAGAGGGATAATCCTGATTTGACTAACGCAGGAACATCAAAGAAAGGCATGTGATATATCAGAAATGATGTAATAGAACTATTGTCAACTTAAAATATTGCCATATAATTAGTGTATATTGAATGGGGTAGATATTCAGTACCATTAGGACACGATTATCTACGGCTGCGATTCCATTCAAGGTGTATGAAACAGTCTTGCATAAATTTGGCAAAAGGAGCTTTTGGTGACAAAAACCTGTGTTGTCCTGTTTGGCTCAGTTGGTAGAGCATGACACTTGTAACACCAGGATGGTGGCTTCAATTCCCAGGGCCAACCATATGAAAAAATACATGTACGCATGACTGCAAGTAGCTTTGGATAAAAGTGTCTGCTAAATCCCATATATTATTATTAAACAATCTTATCTGCATCGCAATTAGCTCCACGAGGGGGATATACCGGTGTTTCATCAACACATTATTCAAGTGTTTCATCAACACCATTTGCGGCAATTAATTATGTTATTCATTAGGACAACATGATCTATGGTTCCTTCTTGAATTGCGGTGGCATTTTAGCATGGCATTTTGGAAAAATTACTTCATTTGTCTTTTTATTTCAAATGTATTTGGGTAGATACATAAATCAACTGGCAGCTTAATGACTTTAAATCATTTTTACTATTATGATAACATTGTGCCACCAGTAGTGGTAAAACCAATGACTGAAATAACAATGACACATTTTTAGGTAATTGAGGATATTCTTAAATGAAGGCCACAGGTGCTCAAATCGAAGATCCTTAAACCATACATAACGTTTTGCAGAATAAAGGACTTTCGTTTGATCATTTAATAAAAGTTCAATATAAACCAAAACATGTATGACTTGTAACTACAGTATTTGTCATTTTAAAGTGTTTTTCATGGTTGCAAAGGCAAGTGATGCAAATTCCACCGCAATTCAAAAACGACCCCTACAGCTGTGATCACACTCTGGGCGTATAAAACAGCCTTGCATACATTTGGCAAAGGGAGCTGTTGATGACAAATCATCTAATCTGCATCGCAATTAGCTCCATGAGTTGGATATTCACTCGTAAGCACTTGTTAACCCAAACCTTGATGCACAATAGTTAGATTGTTCAAACTTTATGTTTCTCATTGTTTTTGAGAGGACAATTAGAATGGGAATTGTTGTCTCCTGTTTATTAGTTTACCAGAGGATCAAGAATCTCTCAAAATTCATAATTATCTCAATTGTGCAGTCTGAACACTCAGTCACTGCTTTCAGCAAACACCATTTTAAAATGATCCTTAAACCCCTCCTCCACCTACTAATTCATTTGCTGTGAATTTACTTTTCACATTTTGATCATATAAAATGTTCTACATCTTTTTTTAAAATATCTATTTTACCTTTATTTTACCCGGTTAGTCTCATTGAGATAAAAATATATTTTGCAAGAGACACCTGGACAGAAATGGAGCACACAAAATTTCAAACATTTACAACATAAAACACAGAGCACCACGGTTTAAAAACATCAGTTTACACATTGAACAGGCACATTGGTTTTGGGAGGAGTGTTTCAACAAGGGATCAAAACATTGATAGCCCCTAAATCATTTTCCACCATACTTTGTAATGTATCGGCCTTAGCATTTCATTGTATAAAATATATTCCTCCCCTCTACATATTTTAAAAGTTTGGGTTAGATAGAGGCAAAATAAAAAAGTAAATTTGACTTATGAAAAATTGACTACAAACACAGCCACAAACGAAGACTGACATGCTGCCATTATGGATAGACAACTCTACTGTATGACTGCATGATAAAGATAGCCTTTGAGGCATAATCAATGTATTGCATTTTTTCAGGAATTATGGTTGGCTTGGGGATCTTGGTCTAAGTATCACTGTTCTGAACAATTAGAGAGGCAGTATTATCTCATTTACCTCACATACATTCCTATCATCCAGTACATGTATTTTATAACAAAAGAAACAGTGAATCAATCATAATGTTCTTTGCTTTCTGTAGGATAGACATCCAGGGTGTTTGTCATCATCATTGATCATATTTCCTGTGTGATTTCAATGTGCCGCTTCTAACATAACGGCTGAATAATTTATTTAACAGCGCAGGACCACATCCTAAGAGCTGTCTTCCTGGCCTGATTAATATCTGGTACAACCATTATCATGAAGCAGAAGAGAAAGCAACAGAAACATATATCACCTCCAATATTCAGCTCTGAAGAAAAAATCATTTCCTCTCAACAATAGGCTATACACGTCAATAGGTGCAGACTATGTGCAACATGAGACATGCGTCAATGGACCATATCTACTCAGATACTATATTTTCAGGTATGAAAGTATAGCGGAGGTGGTTCGATAAACTACACTTGTGTGACGAGTAACCTTACCGAAGACCGGAACACTTGTGCTAGCTCCCAGTGGGATAACAGTCAGATAACAGGGTTTTGAGTGAATGACCTGGCTCGATACGTGGTTGGCCAAATACGCAAGATTAAAATAAAAGCAGCCAACTGAAATGCCCTTAAACGTGTGCCATTGGAGGCTGGTGGGGGGAGCTTTTGGTGAATGGGTATCATTGTAATGACTGGAATGGAATTAATGGAACGGAATCAAACATGTGGTTTCAATATGTTTGATGTGTTTGATACCGTTCCATTGATTTCATTCCAGTCATTACAATGATACCCATCCTCCCATAGCCCCTCCCACCAGCCTCCTCTGGTTTAGGTGTGTTTTTGGGTGGGCTTTTAGAGAGGCAGGTATTTGTGCGAATATCATGAGACATGCACTTTTAGATACTATAACTACTGACGATTCATATTCATCTCATTTTCATCTCTTGAGAAAATATAACCTATAGTTGCAAATGAAACTCATGAGCCACAGCAGGCAGAGCAGAGTACAGCAGAGCCACTTGAGTTCCCCTGGAGTGTTTGACTGGAGCCTGACATAGACCCCAGGGGAGAATTAGGTCTCCGGTTCAACAGGATTACACATCCCTGTACATGATCATAGGGAACATTCTGCTCTGACAACACTAAGCCTAGCTCTCGTTGTGATCTGGATCATACTGTGTAGTGCTCCTCTGAGATCTAGATTCTACTGTGTAGTATGAACAGTTAATATCTTTGAGGTCTTTGCTCTACATAAGGACTATGCAGTATGATTATGGGATTGAGACAGAGAACAAAGATACAAAAATATTAAGATGAGAAAAGCTTGTCATGGTCATTTCGACAATTATGTAGATCATTTAAGTGTAAAGTTTTGATACCAAAACCTGCCTGGTTTTGGTATCAGTTCCGACCAATCATTTTGCTTATAAATCGCTATGTGGACACCATAGATCGAAATGGCTTGAATTGAGTGGTAGTGCTGATTCTCGTGGACACAGGAATATGTATTTTTCTGCATGTGTGAAGCAAGATGTGAAATCTGACACCACTTGAAGCTGGGATGGCCCTCCTACCGTTTCATTCGCTCTTCCGTCTGTCCATCAACTCCTGGCTGAACCTATATGTCACGGCCACTAACCACGCATATGCCTGGAATCCTTACATCGTAATGATTTATAGCCAGCAATCTAAAATAATAATAACTTTTAAACAAAAAGCACTTTCTGTTTGTCCTAACGAGTTCAGGAAGCCAAGCTAGAGTTCTGTGAGACGTTCACAGCAACAGAGGCAGACGTTTTGTTCAAGAGAGACCTTTTGAAAATCTGCACATTTTCTCTAACACTAAAATATACAAATATGTATTTTACAGTTATAAGGAAGCTGAAATATTAAAGTTAGTTGTTTTATAAATTTAGAAAATATAGAAGTAATTTCAAGCTTTATTCATACAGTTTGTTGAATAGGAAATACATCATATCAAATATAGAATATTTTCATCATATTTGTACTGTGTACTTGAGCTTGTGTCCTCAAAAGTGACTAGACCTCAACGTTAACCCTCGCAAGGCTGCAGGCCCAGACGGCATCCCCAGCCGCGCCCTCAGAGCATGCGCAGACCAGCTGGCCGGTGTGTTTACGGACATATTCAATCAATCCCTATACCAGTCTGCTGTTCCCACATGCTTCAAGAGGGCCAACATTGTTCCTGTTCCCAAGAAAGCTAAGGTAACTGAGCTAAACGACTACCGCCACGTAGCACTCACTTCCGTCATCATGAAGTGCTTTGAGAGACTAGTCAAGGACCATATCACCTCCACCCTACCTGACACCCTAGACCCACTCCAATTTGCTTACCGCCCAAATAGGTCCACAGACGATGCAATCTCAACCACACTGCACACTGCCCTAACCCACCTGGACAAGAGGAATACCTATGTGAGAATGCTGTTCATCGACTACAGCTCGGCATTCAACACCATAGTACCCTCCAAGCTCGTCATCAAGCTCGAGACCCTGGGTCTCGACCCCGCCCTGTGCAACTGGGTACTGGACTTCCTGACGGGCCGCCCCCAGGTGGTGAGGGTAGGCAACAACATCTCTTCCCCGCTGATCCTCAACACGGGGGCCCCACAAGGGTGCGTTCTGAGCCCTCTCCTGTACTCCCTGTTCACCCACGACTGCGTGGCCACGCACGCCTCCAACTCAATCATCAAGTTTGGGGACGACACAACAGTGGTAGGCTTGATTACCAACAACGACGAGACGGCCTACAGGGAGGAGGTGAGGGCCCTCGGAGCGTGGTGTCAGGAAAATAACCTCACACTCAACGTCAACAAAACTAAGGAGATGATTGTGGACTTCAGGAAACAGCAGAGGGAACAACCCCCTATCCACATCGATGGAACAGTAGTGGAGAGGGTAGCAAGTTTTAAGTTCCTCGGCATACACATCCCAGACAAACTGAATTGGTCCACTCACACTGGCAGCGTCGTGAAGAAGGCGCAGCAGCGCCTCTTCAACCTCAGGAGGCTGAAGAAATTCGGCTTGTCACCAAAAGCACTCACAAACTTCTACAGATGCACAATCGAGAGCATCCTGGCGGGCTGTATCACCGCCTGGTACGGCAACTGCTCCGCCCTCAACCGTAAGGCTCTCCAGAGTGTAGTGAGGTCTGCACAACGCATCACCGGGGGCAAACTACCTGCCCTCCAGGACACCTACACCACCCGATGTTACAGGAAGGCCATAAAGATCATCAAGGACATCAATCACCCGAACCACTGCCTGTTCACCCCGCTATCATCCAGAAGGCGAGGTCAGTACAGGTGCATCAAACCTGGGGTCGAGAGACTGAAAAACAGCTTCTATCTCAAGGCCATCAGACTGTTAAACAGCCACCACTATCATTGAGTGGCTGCTGCCAACACACTGTCATTGACACTGACCCAACTCCAGCCACTTTAATAATGGGAATTGATGGGAAATGATGTAAATATATCACTAGCCACTTTAAACAATGCTACCTTATATAATGTTACTTACCCTACATTATTCATCTCATATGCATACGTATATACTGTACTCTACATCATCGACTGCATCCTTATGTAATACATGTATCACTAGCCACTTTAACTATGCCACTTTGTTTACTTTGTCTACATACTCATCTCATATGTATATACTGTACTCGATACCATCTACTGTATGCTGCTCTGTACCATCACTCATTCATATATCCTTATGTACATATTCTTTATCCCCTTACACTGTGTATAAGACAGTAGTTTTGGAATTGTTAGTTAGATTACTTGTTGGTTATCACTGCATTGTCGGAACTAGAAGCACAAGCATTTCGCTACACTCGCATTAACATCTGCTAATCATGTGTATGTGACAAATAAAATTTGATTTGATTTATTGTTTATGGCCCTCTAATAATAAACCATTACTTTTGGGGATTACGTAGATTACATTTAGTTACACTTAAGGTAAGGAAAACCAGTTTGACTAAGATAGTGGGGTTCAATGCTGTTTACTCCACCCACACTCTGGATTCAATGCCACTTAGGGATTCAAACATGATTTTGAGAATTAGATCTCACAGTCTCACGTCAGAATTAGACGACCAGGCATTAACCCCGAATTCTTAAGGTTAGGCATTAACTCAGAATGGTTAAGGTAAAGGTTTGGGATATGCTTAAAACCAAAATATAAAAAACAACTTTCTATTGATGGATTTGAACATGCAATCTCTGGAACCAGAGATAGAGACAAACCGGTCCACAACCTCGTTGCAAAACCTAAGGTAACAGCGCTCACTGTTGCCCATAGTGGCCAGGTTCCATGTAATCTCACAATGTCCTCAGACATGGATGGACATCAAATACTGACTTGTATCACAGGTGACCTGCCTGGGTTTTTAACATGTTTGCTGAAAGTTACCAACCACATTTTTTGCTCTGTTTTTTGGGGGTGTGACTGTAATGCTATTACTGATTCATTATGTGCAATCATGGACCTGAAAGTGAATTTGGCCAAAACATGATCATTATTCTGTATGGATTGGTAAAATATGCTGTATTACAAAATGACTGGAATATATCGCTGGAGCATTAGTGATTACCCTTCACAGCACATATAGACTACATTTAAAGGCTCAGTACAGTCAACAGTGTGATGTTCCCGTGTTTTTTATGTATTCACACTATGAGGTTGGAAAAATACTGTGAAATTGTGAAAATTATGATAATGCCCTTTTAGTATAAGAGCTGTTTGAAAAGACTGCCTGAAATTTCAGCCTGGTTTGGTGGGATGGAGTTTTGGCCTGCCTGGTGACATCAGCGGGCGGGAAATTCGTTAATCAACCAAGAAGAAAGAGAATTCCAAACTAGAGGTCTGCATGGGACTGATTTCTTCATTCGCTCCAACCTGCCCACACCCACAGCTTTTCACACCCGGCAGCACCCGCTGGCTGTCTGACTCCCACACGCTAGAACTGGTCCCAGAACCCAATAGCAGTCCCGCAATCTTATTTCAGGCGTGACGCAGCTCACTTACCAGCCATGGTCTCAGCTATGTTGTTCAGATAGAGAAATATGGGTGATCAATATTTTATGTAGTAAATCATAGCCTAATCACATTTCGGAAGTACAATTCCTTGGAAAGACAACTTCCCCATGCTTCTCCGTCCATGCATAGGCTATAAATGACTATTTCATTGAGACCACACGTGCACCTGATCTCGCATGTATGGCTACAGAAATTGAAGCAGTAAGAATTATGACAGCGACACTTGTTACGTTTTACATGTAGGCTGTGGCCTACCTTTTAGGAGGACGAATTGCAGGCAGAGACAAATAATTGGTTAATCAATACTTATTGAAAATGAAAAGGTGCAACGCTCACCATAGTAGTCTAACCTATGTGCACGTTGTGCCTTTTCAATGATGATTAAATGTTTTGATTGCACCTCGACTCATGTTGGTTCAGCACCCTCCACTTCTTTCCATTATCAACATTTATTTACAAACACTGTTGTAAACTACAGTCTAATCATATTTCAATTAATTTCGTATGTAAGTTCACTGCTACGGGATTCTCCACCCATGCAGGCAGCCTACTCTATTTCAATGAGACCACACATACTAGGCTCACTTGAACTCGCACACCCAACTAATTAGGTAGGTGAGGAGAGGGAGGCTACTGAAGTTCAGTGTCTGAATAATGCATATAAAAATATGTGCTTTTAATACAATTGGTATGCTAACGCATTACAAAGCAAAAAGACGAATGTTTACAAATAATCTGAGGGACAACAGCATGAAAAATACAGACCGCACTGCAATGATCTCTGTCGGGAGAGAGAACACCATCTATTATTCCAAACCTCTTTGCCAATAACAGATGGTTTTCAGTTTTCCCCTCCCCACTCTGTCACGCCCTGGTCTAAGTATTTTGTGTTTTTCTTCATGTATTGGGTCAGGCCAGGGTGTGGCATGGAGTTTTTGTATTGTGGTGTGTTTTGTCTTGGGGTTTTGGTGTGTATGTATTTGGGATTGTAGCTAGTGGGGTTATCTAGCAAAGTCTATGGCTGTCTGGAGTGGTTCTCAATCAGAGGCAGGTGCTTATCGTTGTCTCTGATTGGGAACCATATTTAGGCAGCCATATTCTTTGAGTTTACATTTACATTTACATTTAAGTCATTTAGCAGACGCTCTTGTCTTGATGGCCTTAGTCTGTGTTAGTTTGCACCAGTTAAGGCTGTTTTGGGTTTCACTACGTTTATTGTTTTGTAGAGTTTGTGTTTTGGATTCGTGTTACGTTGTGTAAATAAACATGGATCACAATATACGCGCTGCAGTTTGGTCCGACTCTCCTTCACCTTATGAAAACCGTGACAGAATCACCCACCCAACTCGGACCAAGTGACGTGGTAAACAACAGCGACGACAGCAGCAGCAGCAACAACAGCGGCCAGCATCACACGAGGAATGGACATGGGGGGGATGTATTGGACGGCAAGGGTTGCTACACCTGGGAGGAGATCCTGGCGGGAAAGGATCGCCTTCCATGGGAACCGGTGGAGGCAGCTAGGAGAGCAGAGGCAGCCGGAGAGAGGAGCTGGCGATGTGAGGAGGCAGCACGGCAGTGCGACAGGTACGAGAGGCAGCCCCCCAAAAACATTTTTGGGGGGGCAGACGTGGTGTGGTACTAAGCCAGGTCGCAGACCTGAGCTCACACCTCGTGCTTATTATAAGCAGCGCATTACTGGTCAGGCACCGTGTTATGCGGTTAAGCGCACGGTGTCGCCAGTGCGTGCCCATAGCCCGGTGCGCTATAGGGCAGCACCCCGAAAGTGCCATGCGAGTGTGGGCATTGAGCCAGGGTGTATGGTGCCTGCTCAGCGGGTCTGGTCGCCGGTACGCAGTTTTGGTCCAGGTTATCCTGCACCGGCTCTGCGTGCTGTGTCTCCGGGGCGCTGGGAGGGTGCAGTGCGTCCTCTGCCTGCGCTCCGCTTGTGCCGGGCAAATGTGGGAGTGGAGCCTAAGGGAGAGGTGTGTGTGTAGTAAGCATTAGATCTCCCGTGCTTACCCACAGCCACGGTTCAACCTGTGCCTGCGCTCTGGAGGGTCCGGGCTAGAGTAGTTGTCCAGCCTGGGGAAGTGGTGCCAAGGTTGCTTACTAGAGCTCCAGTGCTCCCCCACAGCCCGATCCTTCAGGTGCCTCCTCCTAACACCAAGCCTCCTGAAGGTCTCCCCAGCCTGGTGGTTCCTGTGGCAGCCCCACGCACCAGGCTGTCTCTCTGTCTCCTCCCTGCAGGTGGTCCCGCCTGTCCGGCGCTGCTGCCGGAGTCTCCCGCCTGTCCGGCGCTGCTGCCGGAGTCTCCCGCCTGTCCGGCGCTGCTGCCCCTCTGTCCTGAGCTTCTGCCCCTCTGTCCTGAGCTTCTGCCCCTCTGTCCTGAGCTTCTGCCCCTCTGTCCAGTGGGGTCATTGATAAGGGTGGCCATGGTGAGAAAGCCATGGAGGCGGACAATAAGGCGGACTAAGACAATTGTGAAGTGGGGTCCACGTCCCCCGCCGGAGCCGCCACCATGGACAGACGCCCACCCGGACCCTCCCTATTGATTTGAGGTGCGTTCGGGAGTCCGCACCTTGGGGGGGGGGGGGGGGGGGGGTCTGTCACGCCCTGGTCTAAGTATTTTGTGTTTTTCTTCATGTATTGGGTCAGGCCAGGGCGTGGCATGGAGTTTTTGTATTGTGGTGTGTTTTGTCTTGGGGTTTTGGTGTGTATGTATTTGGGATTGTAGCTAGTGGGGTTATCTAGCAAAGTCTATGGCTGTCTGGAGTGGTTCTCAATCAGAGGCAGGTGCTTATCGTTGTCTCTGGGAACCATATTTAGGCAGCCATATTCTTTGAGTTTATTGTGGGTGATTGTCCTGAGTGTCTTGATGTCCTTAGTCTGTGTTAGTTTGCACCAGTTAAGGCTGTTTCGGTTTTCACTACGTTTATTGTTTTGTACAGTTTGTGTTTTGGATTCGTGTTACGTTGTGTAAATAAACATGGATCACAATATACGCGCTGCAGTTTGGTCCGACTCTCCTTCACCTTATGAAAACCGTGACACACTCAGACCACTCCCAGACAATTCTAGGATAATTCTTGCTTGAGAAGTTGCTCTTCGCTAAGAAATGTTGTTTGTTTTTTCTTAATTGTTGCCCGGAAATGATTTGCTATTGAGATAAAAATGGCTGCATTGGACCTTTAACAAAATACAGAATATTAGTACAAGGACATGAGTCTGTTTAAAACCCATTATGCGTCTTTGTTTGTTAATGTAAAGATGATGTGTGCATGAAAGATCATTATTGATAATTCCTTGGGTATCACTATGACTGGGGATAATATTACAGCACATTATTCAGCTAATGCCTCAGCTGATGCAAATGTTGTCCTGTAATTACTGGCTTCTGGTAAACTGCTCCTTCATTTTCCCTGCAATAATATAATAGTCTTCTAGAAACGCTGATTACTTACACTCAAATGACAGCATGCCAATGATCTTTGGCTAATATGCCTAATCCTGAGGAATGAACATCCAAAATTAGCAACAATATCCATCACCTTCAGAGCGCTCTGTATGTGCAGTTCTCTATTTCTCTCTGCCATTATAACACACTATTAGAATCAAACCTCAACAGCTGTGACATCATGAGACATGAAAGATCAAATAGTTTATAATGACATATTTTACAATGATCCTGACTCATGGTGGTAGTTATAAGTCCTTCGTTATAGTTAGACCTATGTACCGTACTACAGTGAGTGTACAAAACATTAAGAACACCTGCTCTTTCCATGACAGACTGATCAGGTGAATCCAGGTGAATGCTATGATCCCTTATTGATGTCACTTGCTAAATCCACTTCAATCAGTGTAGATGAAGGGCAGGAGACAGGTTAATCTCTAAAAGTCTAAAGTCTTGATTTTGAATTTTAGGACTCTTTTAGGTATATTGAAAAAATATAATTTGATAAAATATTGAATTTGGCTTAAATCACTTACTACTATAGCCCATAGAAACGCATTGGAAAAACATATTCATAATTGTCAGGAAAGACAGTCAAAAATAAATCATAAGGATTAAGGTTTTTTAGTGTCTGTCCTATATATTTTTTTTTTACACATTTAACCCCTTATTTTTGTTGGCACAAAATTACCTTCATATATCCATTAATTTGTATGGGTTACGTTCAAACGAGTCCCGTGACACGTATGGGGGTTGTAGCGCAAAACGGAGAATACCATCATTTTCTCACCTTTCCATAAAGTCGTCACAGTAGTAGGCCAAGGCGTTCAGACGCTACACAGGTTTTCATGAGAAGACCCATTTTCGAGCTGTCTCATGGTCTAACAAACACCGCTGTAGCTCGGCCATCTTCCATCACAGATGCGGAAGGCCAACATAGGGGGATGTTATGGATTGAGACACAGCCAATAAAAAGAAGACTGTACGTACATACCCCAATCAGAAGTCATGGATTAATGGCAACATCCGCAATGATCTAAAGGGTAGAGCTGATGCTTTAACCAGTTCAACGTGCCAGTTTTAAGCGCAATATTTTGTCACAAAAAGATGCTCGACTATGCATATAATTGCCTGCTTTGGAAAGAAAACTCTGACATTTTCAAAACTGCAAAGATATTATCTGTGGGTGCCCCAGAACTGATCTTACAGGCGAAACCAAGATGCAACTTCAAACAGGAAATGAGCAGGATTCTGTTTTCCATTGTCTCCTTATATGGCTGTGAAAGCGCCACGAATTAGCCTGCCCTTTCTATCGTTTCTCCAAGTTGTCTGCAGCATTGTGACGTATTTGTAGGCATATCATTGGAAGATTGGCCATAAGAGACTACATTTACCAGGGGTCCGCCCGGTGTCCTTTGTTGAAATTGTTGCGTAATCTTCAAGCTGCTCGCATTCATCCATGTGATTGAGACAGAGATGAGACTTCCAGGAATGATATATCATGAAGAGATATGTGAAAGACACCTTGAGGATTGATTCTAAACAACGTTTACCATGTTTCAGTCGATATTATGGAGTTAATGTGGAAGAAAGTTTGGCGTTTGGATGAATGAATTTTCTTTTTTTTGGTAGCCAAACATGACGCAGAAAACGGACCGATTTCTCCTGCACAACTAATCTTTCAGGAAAACGGAAAATTTGCTATCTAACTGAGAGTCTCCTCATTGTAAACATCCTAAGTTCTTCAAAGGTAAATGATTTATTGAATGTTTTTGCTGGTTTTTGTAAAAATGTTGCCTGCTAATGCTAAATGCTAAAGCTAAATGCTAAATGCTAGTTTGCTATAGTTGAGAAGCATATTTTTGAAAATCTGAGATGACAGTGTTGTTAACAAAAGGCTAAGCTTGAGAGCTAGCATATTGATTTCATTTCATTTGCGATTTTCATGAATAGTTAACGTTGCGTTATGGTAATGAGCTTGAGGCTGTAGTCATGATCCCGGATCCGGGTTGGCTCGACGCAAGAAGTTAAAGGAGTAGGACTCTAACCCAGACTTTTATAAGAAAGCCTGCAATGCCCTCCAACGAGCCATTAAACAGGCAAAGATTCAATACAGGACTAAGATTGAATCCTACTACTCCGGCTCTGAGGCTCGTCAGATGTGGTAGGGCTTGCAAACTATTACGGACTACAAAGGGAAGCCCAGCCGTGAGCTGCCCAGTGACCTGAGCCTACCAGACAAACTAAAAAACGTATATGCGTGCTTCAAGGCAAAAAAACAGTGAAGCATGGATGAGAGCACCAGCTGTTCCGGACAACTGTGTGATGAAGCTCTCTGTAGACGATGTGAATAAGACAGTTAAACAGGTCAGCATTCACAAGGCCAGACGGATTATCAGGACGTGTAGTCATAGCATGCCATGACCAACTGGCAAGTGGCTTCACTGACATTTTCAACCTGTCCCTGACCGAGTCTGTAATACCTACATGTTTCAAGCAGACCACCATAGTGCCTGTGCCCAGAACGCCAAGGTAACCTGCCTAAATGACTAACGACTCGTAGCACTCATGTCTGTAGTAATGAAGTGCTTTGAAAGGCTGGTCATGGCTCACATCAACACCATCATCCCAGAAACCCTAGACCCATTCCAATTCGCATCCAACCCCAACAGATTCACAGATGATGCAATCTCTGTTGCACTCCACACTGCCCTTTCCCACCTGGACAAAAGGAACACCTATGTGAGAATGCTCTTCATTGACTAATGCTCAGCGTTCAACACCATAGTGCCCTCAAAGCTCATCACTAAGCTAAGGACCCTGGGACTAAACACCTACCTCTGCAACTGGATCCTGGACTTCCTGATGGGCTGCCCCAGGTGGTAAGGGTAAGCAACAACACATATGCCATGCTGATCCTCAACACGGGGGCCCCTCAGGGGTGCGTGCTTAGTCCCCTCCTGTACTCCCATCAACACCATAATTAAGTTTGCAGACGACATAACGGTATTAGACCTATTCACTGACAACGATGAGACAGCCAATAGGGAGGAGGTCAGAGACCTGGCAGTGTGGTGCTAGGACACAAACCTCTCCCTTGATGTGATCAAGACAAAGGAGATGATTGTGGACTACAGGAAAAGGAGGACCGAGCACACCCTCATTCTCATCGACAGGGCTGTACTGGAGCTTCAAGTTCCTTGGTGTCCACATCCCCAACAAACTATCATGGTCCAAACAAACCAAGACAGTTGTGAAGAGGGCACAACAATGCCTATTCCCCCTCAGGACACTGAAAAGATTTGGCATGGGTCCTCAGATCCTCAAAAAGTTCTACAGCTGCACCATCGAGAGCATCCTGACTGGTTGCATCACCGCCTGGTATGGCAACTGCTCGGTATCCGACCGCAATGCGCTACAGAGGGTAGTGCGGACGGCCCAGTACATGACGGGGGCCAAGCTTCCTGTCATCCAGGACCTATATAACAGGCAGTATCAGAGGAAGGCCCAAAAACTTGTCAAAGACTCCAGCCACCCCTGTCATAGACTGTTCTCTCCTCTACCGCACGGCAAGCAGTACCGGAGCGCCAAGTCTAGGTCCAAAAGGCTCCTTAACAGCGTCTACCACCAAGCCATAAGACTGCTGAACAGTTAATCAAATGGCTACCCGGACTATTTGCATTGACTCCCCTCCCCCCTTTTTCAAAGCTGCTGCTACTTGCTGTTTATTATTTATGCATAGTCAGTTCACCCACACCTACATGTAGTTTAGTAAATATTTTCTTAACTCTGCATTGTTGGTTAAGGGCTTGTAAAGTAAGCATTTCAAGGTAAGTTTTACACCTGTTGTATTCGGCGCATGTGACAAAAGCCTTGAGACAATTGAGAAATGAATTGCGTATGTGTACCATTCAGAGGGTGAATGGGCAAGAGTGACACAGAATACTTTCCTGAGCAGCGGTCACCAACCTGTCGATCGTGATTGACTGGTCGATCTCCAGTGCATTCCTAGTCAATCGCCAAACAATTCTGTAAATATCCCAACGATTAAGCCTTGTGTTTTAATTTTTTATTCATCTCAGGTTGCGTGCCGGGAAGGCGAACTGTTGCCATTTTGAACATTTAATGTGTCTGAAGGTACAAACTCTGCCTTCCCGGCGGGCCCTGAAAGCAAATCAAGTGCATTATAGGCCTACCGCTGGCCAATCAGTTGGCTCAGATTACTGTGTCTGGAGTAACGTAGCAGGCATAAAAGAAAGCTACAGCAAAGTTTATACTGTGAGATTTCAAATCTTTTAAAACCATGACTAGAGAGAGACTGTCAACGAATATGTCAAAGAGCTGCTGTTTTTATGAATGAGTTCATGTTTAGGATTTACTCAGCACTGTCAACACTTTGTATTCAACACTTAAACAAGCCATAAAATTTGTGTTCTTCCTATTTCCACTCAGCACTACAACAAGCACTGCAGCAGTAATGAATGAGTAGGAATGTGTATATATAGGCTTGCGCTGTTGTTATTATTACCAGTTTGGGTATTTTTTAATGTCAAGGAATATTTCACTTTCTCTGTTTGTAAGAGTAACAACATTAATTTGTGCATGAGGCAGAAATAATGCGGTTCGATTCGTGTTTTTCGCCACCATAAATCACACCACATAGCCCTTGGCATGTATGGATCTGTGCCATTTACTTTGATCTGGATTGCGTTTACAGCATGAGCGGTCGTGAGTAGATGCGCTTGTTTTGAGATCAAAGCGAGAGCTGCATGTAGCCACATGTGCACATTTTGTTCATATCTTTGCTAGTTAGTTATAGAGTAAAAAGCTCAGGTAAAATAGCTTTTTGTCTTAAAGGGGCAGTTTGAACAAGCTAAGTAGCCAATAGGCAGAGGGTAGTATAATTTGTGTGATTCTTTGTAATAATGGTACGACAATAATAGTGCTTTTTATGTAAGTGGTTTCTTGCATCAAACAACACAACATCATTTTCAGTCACCTCCTCATCTGAAGGACAAGTGGATAAACAACTTAATGTCAAGCCCTGTATGTTTTTTTCTAGTCTCATGGAATGTAGATCTACATTGAACACCACACATTGGCTGCTACTGTAGGCTGAATGATAGAACAGCTATTTATTTATGTGTTAAAATGTTATGGGATGCATTTTCTCAGTTGTTATTGATGGTAGGCCACTCTGGTAGGCCTACATTATGATCAAATAGCCACAGTAGCCTACATGGTCACTTTTAAAACTGTAACTTGTGGGTACAGCCTCAGTGTTAACAGTAAACGCGTGTTGGAAGTTACACCGGATTTTCACAATGTTCAAGTCTGCACTCAGCAGACCTGAAATTGTCTCAGTGGTGGAAAAAATTTGAGGGAAAATCGGTAGTAGGTGCCAGGCGCACCGGTTTGTGTCAAGAACTGCATCGCTTCTGGGTTTTTCACACTCAACAGTTTCTCTTGTGTATCAAGAATGGTCCACCACCCAAAGGACATCCAGCCAACTTGATACAACTGTGGGAAACATTGAAGTCAACATAGGCCAGAATCCGTGGAACGCTTTCGAAACTTTGTAGAGTCCATGCCCTGGAAATTGAGGCTGTTCTGAGGGCAAAAGGTAGGAAATGCAACTCAATATTAGAAAGGTGTTCCTAATGTTTGGTGCACTCAGTGTATAATTCCATGATACCTTTTACCACCTCTTTGACACATTGACCACCAAAGTAGAGGGAATGGTATCTCCTAGCATGATGAATATAACTTCCAACATATATAATAGTGCAGTACTATGCACAGTACACAATAATGTGCAATAATGAAAACTAACTCTGCAATTATCAATTCATATAAATGCACATGCCGTGAGCCATAGCAAGCTCCAATTTCGACCACCACAGTGTTATTCATATCATTACTTTCCTATCCTATATTTAAGCAATAAGGCCCGAGCGGGTGTGGTATGTGGCCTATAGTGTACCTGAATACTTATTGTCTGAAACCCATGTTATATGAGACTGTATACCATGGGTATGACAAAACATGTATTTTTCCTGTTCTAATTACGTTTGTAACCAGTTTATAATAGCAATAAGGCACCTTTGGGGTTTGTGGTATATGGCCAATATAGCACGGCTAAGGGATTTATCCAGACACTCCATGTTACGTAGTGCATAAGAACAGCCCTTAGCCATGGTATATTGGCCATATACCACACCCACTTGTGCCTTATTGCTTATACCACAGCTTTCAGCCAATCAGCATTCAGGGCTCGAACCACCCCAGTTTATAATACACCTGAAGCAATTGAGGTTCACTATGTTTGGCATCATCTATGGGGGCACAAAGGGTTGAATGCCACAGGCCAGCCAACCACTATAAATGTATTGAATGCACTATAACTCATTACACCATCCCCAGGTCCTCTGCTAAGCACATTCCCCAGGTCCTCTGTTAAGCACATTCCCCAGGTCCTCTGCTAAGCACATTCCCCAGGTCCTCTGCTAAGCACATTCCCCAGGTCCTCTGCTAAGCACATTCCCCAGGTCCTCTGCTAAGCACATTCCCCAGGTCCTCTGCTAAGCACTTTCCCCAGGTCCTCTGCCAAGCACATTCCTCAGGTCCTCTGCTAAGCACATTCCTCGTGTCATCTGCTAAGCACATAGAAACACTTGCTTCAGTGAGAGGTAGGCTACCTCTTGTCTGAGAAGGTGAAATTGAATGTGCACACTGGCTCTCTCAAGGTGAGTGCATTACAGATAGAAGCACACCACACAAGATCTATAACTATACTGAAGAACACTGGTGAGCATTGATACAGAATCAGTCCAGGTGAATGGCAGTCTCACATCGCAGGGAACCAATAGCTTTTTGTCTCTGGGACTTCCCATCTCATCTGTAGGACACTACTATTTACCACTTCCTGACAAGCACAACAAAACAAATATGCACAGCCCCTTTAAGGTGCTCTGTGCAACTCCACCAGCAAATAGCAAACATGTCTACATCCCTGTGAGTAAACCTTTAAAATCTTATGATGTGATACACTCTTATCACATGCAGTGGCTCCTTAAGACAAATGTCCACTGCCAATTAAATTGTCTCCATGCAAATGACTGATTAGAACCTTTGTGGAATTCCTTACAGAATCGCAATGTGGGAAGAGAGACCCTGATCAACCCAGTAGATTATCACCTGCTAATTATTTCTACCAGTTAATGGGAAGGAGCAATTTACACACACATGGACTATTTTCTCCCCTTCAGACATTAGTAATAGCTGGTCTAATCTTAAAATCCCGATAGGCTATTCTGATTTTTATATGCAATGATTTACATTAATTTATACTCATAATACATAGATTATGTAAGCAAAACGTATACAGTGCTTTCGGAATGTATTCAGACCCCTTGACTTTTTCCACATTTTATTACATTACAGATTTGTTCTCAAATTTTCCACGGCAGTGGAAAAGGTGGAAAGTTTTAAGATCCTCGGTGTAGATATCACCGACAAACTGAAATGGTCCACGCACACAGACAGTGTGGTGAAGAAGGCGCAACAGCGCCTCTTCAACCTCAAGAGGCTGATTTTTTTTTTTGCTGATACAGTGTGGTAGCAGCGGAGGCAATAGCACGTTTGTACCAAGGGTAATAGAGGCACACCTTTTTTAAAGACAGTATTGACACATGGCTTAGAGGTCTAGTTGTCAGCTTCTGAATTACAACTCTTTTTGTCTTATTAAATTGCTGAACAAGCTGACTCTTACGGTAAGACCACATGAATTTCATGTGATCCCATGTTAAATCAATTTGAAATAAATTTGACAACACTGGGATGCAAAATTTCAACATGTGAGAACATGAAATTACACGTGACAAAATTTGGGCACATGTGAAAGCCCAGATGTCAAATGTCATTTAATTGACATACATTCAATTTAAATGATCATGGTCCCGCTGCAGGTTTTGTCTAGTTCAATGTTTGTTCCATGGACATCCCCAAATATGTTTTTAGGATATTCTCAGAATGTTGTGTCATGGTCCCCTGGAGGTTTTCATCAAGTTGCTGTGAAAATACATTAAAAGGTGTTAATGTTAAAGGACAGTATGATGATTATTTGGGACTAAACCTCACTTGGGATTTGAACTCCCTCTTGGTTGCTAGCTTCCTGAAGATCCTGCTGAAGCACCAGGTCTATGGACATAATGGAGATTGGCTATATATTGGCTATGTATTGCCAATAATACATTTCTGCACTTTGCCTAAAGTTGCAATAAAAATAATGTAAACGTATACAACAACTTGAAGCTGTTTATTTCTTTAAAATAACAGTATGCTGCTGTATTCTTCTGTCAATTACTATAACAACTTGTACTTTAAACACAATTGGGACTCATCCTTAAATTGAATTTGAGTTAATAACCTCTTGGTCACGAGCAAACTGAAATGTCCTGCTACAGTGAAACGACACCACAAGATCTTTGAGTGTGAAAGAGATATGGCCACAGACTTATTGGCAAGACTGCATTTCTGCACTTTGCTAAAAGCTGCCCAGAATCAAGTAAATAATTGTACAATTATCCCCAGCAACATAACATCATTATAAAACTATCAGGACTCAAGGGCATTCTTTGGGGATTTGAACTTGCAATGTCTTGAGTAGGAGTGCATTGATGTTTCTACAGTGCCACCAGGTTCCTCCTTACTGCTTGGAACACACTCTCAAAAAATAAGGGTATGGTTAGGGTACATTGTTGTACACTGGGTTACAAAAAGGTCAAAGGTACACTTCACAGGTACACATATACACTCAAATGGTACAGTTCGGTACCTTGTAGGCATGGGAGATTTTCCTACCCAATATTTTAAATATACTGTTAGTTACGAACATCACTGCACTTTCCATTAAAGGTGGGGGCAATGTACTGGTTTGGTCTCATTAGCATGTTTGGGGGAGTGGTCAAATATTAATGTCAACCATCAGTGGAAGTGTTGTATCAGTTTAAGGGTTTGATGGTTATGCCAATGCAAGTTGAGTACCTCCTTGGTCAGAGAATTTGTCAGTAATGAACTGCACTGTAATGAGACTATTGTGCTGTTTCCAGTAACGGCAGCTTGTTACTGTGAATTTGATATTTCTTAACTGGAAACATCTTGTCAGTAAGTTACTGTAAAAGTCACAATAACGTACTGACATTTCTCCTGACAACATGCACATCACTTGCTGATTGGCAGCAACAGTGGCAACCTATCTTTTGGTCTCCCATGAAAGGGAATGTCATTCCAGTTAATGTGTTCTATCTAGGGTATTCATAAACATACATTTTGTACACTGTCAGTTCTGCCACCTTGTTAAAGGCTGACAGAAGTCCATGTGATACCAAAGAACCATATGATATTAAATGTATTGCTAATCACCATGTAACTGTGATGCTCCCTTACCTGCCGAACCGTCAAGTCAGTGAGTGATGGATTAGCTACAATAAGATACTGTGAATTTTACAATAACCGACTTATAACTATGAACTTCCTATGAATCATTAAACTTGTTGAAAATGCACAGTACACATTTAACTGCGCAGCGCTTGAGCATCACATGTTCTTACAAAGATTGCAAAACCAACAGTGTCACAAGAAGTGCTTTAACTTCATCAACATAACGATAAAACCACTTAAACTGGTTCAACACATCCACTGATTGTTGGAACAAATATAATATATTTTAGACCTTACCCCCAAATATGCTAATGAGCCACTGCCAACACATTGCCCCCACCTACATTTCAAAGTGCAGTAATGAGTGTACCTAATGCTATGTTCGTAACCAAGTACTAGTGGGAACTTCTCCCACATGCTAACCTCTTCCACATGCTGATCACCTACTAAGGAAATTACCTTGATAACAGCAATTTCCGGCAGTTAAATCTAACAACAAAACATTATATATAAAAAGCTATCTATTAATATGGTTTTTGAACTCTACATTTTCTTTACAAGCATGATAGCTGTACTTTAAGTTAATGGTTGACACAGCTTGTTGGCCATTAGCCAATTGGCGTTTCTCAATGAGTTCAAAGCACATGAATGCATTGAACTGGTATTCACAAATTCACAATTGGTGAATTCCCACCTCCCACATGGTTACAAACGCAGCATTATATTGACTATATCGGGTAGAGAATTTTAAAATTATGCTAGATTGCCCCCACATGTACCCTAAAATGTATTGACCAGTACCGTGTGAGTTCCAATGTGTACCTCTGAAGGTACCTTATGTATCTCCCCCCTTTTTTTCTCCCCAATTGGTAGTTACAGTCTTGTCTCATCGCTGCAACTCCCGTACGGACTCGGGAGAGGCGAAGGTCGAGAGCCATGCGTCCTCCGAAACACAATCCAACCAAGCCGCACTGCGTCTTGACATAATCCACATCCAACCCGTAACCCAGCCGCACCAATGTGTCAGAGGAGACACCGTACACCTGGCGACCGTGTCAGCATGCACTGCGCCAGGACTGCCACAGGAGTCACTAGTGCGCAATGGGACAAGGATATCCCTGCCAGCCAAACCCTCCCTAACCCGGATGACGCTGGGCCAATTGTGCACCGCCCTGTGGGCCTCCCGGTCGTGGCCAGCTGCGACAGAGCCTGGGCTCGAAACCAGAATCTCTGGTGGCACAGCCACTGCACCACCCAGAAGGTCCCTCTTATGTGTATCTTTGGCCTTTTTGTACATCAGGGAACAACACTCTACTGCAACCGTACACATATTAAAGAGTGTGTGGATATATGTTCTTGTTAACAAATAACCATCTGGTGGCATTGCTGAGACATTAATGCGCTCCGGACCAAAAGGTTTCGATTTTCAAATCCCGAGAGCATTTATGCACATTTCGGGCTAGATTCTATCAGCTCTGCGCTAACGGACACCTACATTGTGGTTGTTTTGGTGGCGCCGGTTAGAGCTGTCAAATCCACAAGTGACTCCCTGGCATGAAACCTAAAGCGGACATTGCAATTGGCTGCACAGAGCTGTACTAAGACTAATTCCATGCAGCCTTGTTTAGAAGTTGGAACACTGTGATATGTAATCTACATCTCGATTAGGCTGATAGAAATCCTAATTTTCTTTAATGATTTAAAATTTAAGTGTCATTATTTCTATATAGCCTACACTTCCTCGTTCTAGAATTCTAACCCGAGGAGGACAGGTGTAGCTTTGTGACAATGACCACACGAGCAGCTGCTCACCAGTTTAACAGGTCTAACGCAGTTACACCTCTGACACCGCCAAAACAACAGCTATGCAGGTGTCAGCAATCGCGTGCTTGATCTGATTAAATCTAGCCCTAATGTCAAGTGTCCCTGAGCACTGTTACTTTTTAGTTGGTGTTGTCAGATAATCGCGTGATGATTAACTTAATTCCAGGCAATGTTTAGCTTGAAATCATGATGTGATAACATGAAACAACACTGTTAGCCATTGCTGTTATTTTTGGCATTGTGACGTTTCACATGTAAAATCATGTGAAAATGAGTTTGCAAATGTGAAATGTCACATGTGAATGATTCAAAACCATGTTTTCACATGTGAAGTGTTTTGGAACACGTCACATTTGATATTTCACTGAGGTCAAAACCACTCTGTAAAAGACAGCCCTGAAGATCTCCTGATGCCAAAGTCACCCATCAGCACCACTGAAGCATAAAATCTCTGCTTCTATGGATTGGTCCATTGGGGGCAATAGTTAGGCTACTTCTCAGGGATGGGAATGTATAGGATGGCAAAGCCCCACTATAAAGGAATCACCAAGGTCAAATGTTCTGTAGGAACACACCCCTCACCCCGTTTTAAAAGTGTAAGAACACTTAACCCCACTTGCCATTCAAACAGTCAAGTCTCTATTTAAATATTGTGTGTGTGTGTGTGTGTGTGTGTGTGTGTGTGTGTGTGTGTGTGTGTGTGTGTGCGTGTGCGTCTTATCTTCATCTGAGCGTCTGTGACGATAGTCTGACATGAAGTGACAAGCTGTCATATATTCGCGGAAAAATAGTACTATTTAGTAAGACGGAATTGAGGTCGACATTGAATTTAACTTGGGGAAAGTTTCTCTGACGATCTGTCTCCCTTACAAATCCAGTAAAATGTCCTGTATTCTCTCTCGGATGGCACTGCCAACACCGATGAATAAATAAGTTATAATAGCTTGGCTACCTAATTAATTTTAACACACCTTAGGTTACATTAGTCTGGTTCATTATTACAGATAAATCCACTATTTACAGTATTGTGCTCAACAAATACGCAGTAGCTAATCAGTACAGGTATCCACCCCTTCATCTCCACAAATACAGTGTGACTGATGCCTGTGAACACAATGGACTAGTAGACAAAACCCGTGAAATCATCTACAACGCATTGATTGATAATTGACATTCAGAACCAGCCAACATAATGACCCGTTACCTTCGGCAAGCAGACGCATCGCATGAACAAACGAGGAGTCCAGCGTATCTTTTTCGGCCATCAGCTCCGGTAAGTATTTCTCCTGATCCATGGCAAGTGCCTCTCCTGTTCACCGCTTGTGCAGGTGAGTCGACAAAAGTGATGAGCTTCGGAATGCGCGTCTCTCTTCCACTTGGTAATTGTCTTTATAGGCACCGCAAGAAAAGCCTTAAGGAATCTCTCAAATTTCTTGACTGAGAATTGAAAGGAATTCAGAGCTATAAACACATCTCCCCAAATCCCGCTCAATCGTTACTCCCTCCTGAAGAACCACCCACCTTAGCTACAGAGGGACTGCGTGGTGATTCCCGCCCCTCTGAAACATGATTGGCCATATCACAGGACAGACTATTCGCAAACAACAAATCTCTACACTGTTATGATAATACGATGTTGTAGTAGGCAACACCGAAAATGTTCCTCCCTCCCCCACTGTCCATTTGGAAGCAAGCAGTTGGGTGAAGATAGGCAACACAATGCACCTCTTTTATATGAATGAAATGCCATTTCTTAGGCTATACATGTGTTGTGTCCTTGTCTTGTCATTAGTATTCTATTTATTTTACTATACATATTTTGACAACACGTGTGGCAGGTGAGAACTGCATGGCCAGTCTGGAATTCGGTTGAATGTATGTAAAGCAAATCAAATCAAATCAAATTGTATTTGTCACATACACATGGTTAGCAGATGTTAATGCGAGTGTAGCGAAAAGCAAGAGACGTCTTACACGAATCAAACACCTCAAGGCATTCCTGATATTATAGTTTTTCTCAATCCTACAAGCATTTATTGGAACAATGTGGTCCAGGAGACATTTTGCTAAACAGTAAATGTGTTTTCAAAATGCAATTGTCTTCTCAAAACATAAATAAATTCACCAAACTATATTATACATATGTAGGATTTTTATTTGACTACCCTGTTGCAGGATAACTTTCCTATAATGCAGGACACTTAAAAAGGCTTCTAAAGTTTGCAATTTCCACTTTGAAATTTCAGACTTGATATTTCCTTATGAAAAATGTATCAACAGCTTTTATTGGTGCACAGAAACATAATCCACAATATAAATAAGGAAAGGTGAATGAAATGAAGAAACAACTGATATGAATGTATTGGCCTCAATCCACAAAGCTTTATAACGGAAGGTCACAATATCAAAAACAATGACTCAGGGCTCTATTCAATCAGATCCGCTTTAGCCGACATGCACATAGCGGTTGTTTTGGCGATGTCGAAGGTGGAACTACGTTAGAGCTGTCACATCCAGAAGATGCTCCTGCCATTATACCTAAAGCAGGCATTGACATTGGCTGCACTGGAGTCACATTCAGAGAAATCTCATGCAACCTTGTTCACAAGTTCGAACACTGGAATGTGAGATGTACAGTAATCTACACCTTGATTAGGCTGATAGAAATCATAATTATTTTGTCAATATAGCCTAAACTTGATTGTTCTGAACATCTAAAGCAAGTGAGATGGGTGTGACTTCATGACAATGATCAAGACCATGGTGCTTGCCTACGGAGCTGTGAGGGGAACGGCACCTCAGTACCTCCAGGCTCTGATCAGGCCCTACACCCAAACAAGGGCACTGCGTTCATCCACCTCTGGCCTGCTCGCCTCCCTACCACTGAGGAAGTACAGTTCCCGCTCAGCCCAGTCAAAACTGTTCGCTGCTCTGGCCCCCCAATGGTGGAACAAACTTCCCCCACGACGCCAGGACAGCGGAGTCAATCACCACCTTCCGGAGACACCTGAAACCCCACCTCTTTAAGGAATACCTAGGATAGGATAAAGTAATCCTTCTCACCCCCCCCCCCTTAAAAGATTTAGATGCACTATTGTAAAGTGGCTGTTCCACTGGATGTCATAAGGTGAATGCACCAATTTGTAAGTCGCTCTGGATAAGAGCGTCTGCTAAATGACTTAAATGTAATGTAAATGTAAAAGAGCAGCTGCTCACCGATTTGACAGCTCTAACGCAGTTACACCTCTGACACCGCCAAAACATCAGCAATGCGATTGTCAACTATTGCCAGGACCAGATTACCGCATTTAGGGCCCCGGGCACTGATCTCCGGCTACACATTTTGTCATGAGGCTAAGAGAAAATGTTGCCGTTTTAAAGCAAATTTCCTCTAATTTTGCAGTTTTTGCCATGGGGCAGGGGAAAACATTTGCTGTTTTATAACTCATCTCATGCTTTTGTTCACATTTTGCCATGAGGCTATAGCAGGTTAACTCGATCTGATTGAATCCAAGCCTTAGGAGTAAACCAAAGTTACTTAGAAGCAACCTAACTTCATTCTCTGCATCTCTGCATGTCCGCAATATTGAAAAAATCAGAACAACGTTCCCCATTGCCTAGAGATCTTTCCATATATTGTACATGGTATGACACTGATGTGGTGAATTAGCGTGTCGTGCAGTAGTATTTACTGATTGCTGGAAAAAGTGAACACAGTTACACACATTTCTCTTCTGATTGAAACAATGTGTTAATATTTTGTGAACAAAACACTTAACCATGAATTTTGTATTCACTGATAACATTTGTGTTTAACGTTTTGTAAAAGGTATAAGATTTGCAAATCAGGTACTAAGGCAAGAAATGTATTTGAGCATTTGATCATTGCTGTTCTGCTACCGCTATGATTCAACACAGACCCCAAAATTGCTTGTACATGATTGCGAAAAACTGTATCTACACAACATCCTTTACCCATTACAGTTGTCACAATAGACTTCCAACAAAAGGCAGAAATATTCAACGTCAATCTCCGTTCTATTTGTGAAAATCATAAATACTTGGGACATGCCGGCCAAATACTGCACACGTATGTTTATTTTGTTAATCCATAGGAAGGAAATGTGAAAATATGTTATTATGTAGATGTTCCCTCAAGCCTGCTCATGGTTTGAGTCATCTTATTTGGGTATGACTATGAATAATCAATGGATTTGTTGTGAGCTTCTACTTGTTGGATTAGAATGTGTTGACAACCAATCTAAACAATATGATCAGCAGAATCACACACACACACACACACACACACACACACATTGAATATAGTAGCCTATAATGGTGTACAATAGAAGATGGGGTAAGTCATAATGGATTAGGTTTCTTGCGGTGAAGTGCTCTCTCTGGGAGGCTGAGGAAGAGAGAAAGTTCCAAAATCCAAGGACAAAGACATCCCCACTAAACTCAAAGGCTCTGTGATCTCATAGTTTAGGGAGAGCATACTACAAAGCATAAGGCTACACAGAGCAACCCTTTACAGATACAGCAGATTCTCTTTGAGTCTGAAATTTGAATGACAAGACTAAGTATATTTGTTATGTAGCTATGTATGCTCCTTGGAGAAGTAAAATAAATACTGTCGTAACCTGCATTGGAAGTGTAACCAGTATTTCAATGCACTGACAAAATACTATAAACTGTATGCTTTCTGAACCAAAATGCGAACTTGTCTGTCTTTGAGAAATACATGAAAAATATATGTTTTAACTAAAAAGATATAATAGATTAATAATTTTGTTCTGTGTTTGGCAGATAGGATGATCAAAGGAGGGAGACAAATAGCCCATTTGGTGATTTCTAAGAATTCTCCACAAGTGGGATTGAGGGAATCAACATTCTCCAGATGTTAGGAATAATGGTCAGCATTTTCAAAAAGGAATATTTTGTGAAATGATTGCTGATATAGTATTGATCCCTCTCAGTCTCTCTCACATTAAAGTTGACCAAAATGAAGCTTTACTTTGGAATGCTATATCGCTGTCATATACTGTTCGTTGTTCTGCTCTGTGATGTTAGGAGGGATGTAAAGTCCACCATAATGCATGTATGATAGCAGCACAAACATTAGGAACGCATAGACTAAAGGAAGGGATGAGTATTGCAAAAGGGACTAAAACAATCCCTGACAAGATAAAAGCACTCATTTATAAAGAATTTATTTGAACTTTGATCAGACAGTATCTTGAATGCTCTTCTTTCAAAGCACGACTTGAAAGGGTCTGCTGTGGTGTAACTTTCACGAGCTATAACAATGATCTTAGAATTCCAGTCATGTCCTCATAAGGCAGGTTGCAACTTAATGTAGGCACATTGCAAATACTTTACTAAAGTTCAGCTTTTTCTTTTAAAATCACTTTTATTGGATGTTATTCCAATAATAAGATCATGAAAGACAGTATGGTACAAATCACTCACACTGCCACAGTCCCAAATACATTTATGTTAATTTTGAGTTTGCCACCTGATATGAAATGGATGGATTCTTGCAGCTCTCTAGTGGCCAAAATGTAAAACTGCATATTCAGAGCAGTCCAAACATGTTAGACAATCCACATTGATTGATGATTTGCACTTACACGGAGTATACGGAACATTAAGGACACCTGCTCTTTCCATGACATAGACTGACCAGGTAAATCCATGTGAAGGCTATGATCTGTTACTGATGTCAGTCAGTGTAGACGAAAGGGAGGAGACAGGTTAAAGAAGGATTTTTTTAAAGCCTTGAGACAATTGAGACATGGATTGTGTATGTGTGCCATTCAGAGGGTAAATGGGCAAGACAAAATATTTCAGTGCCTTTTGAACAGGGCATGGTAGTAGGTTCCAGGCGCACCGGTTAGTGTCAAGAACTGCAATGCTGCTTGGTTTTTCCATGCCCATCAGTTTCCCGTGTGGATCAAGAATGGTCCACCATCCAGAGGACATCCAGCCAACTTGACACAACTGTGGGAAGCATTGGAGTCAACATGGGCCAGCATCCCTGTGGAACGCATTCGACACCTTGTAGAGTCCATCCCCCGTCAAATGTAATCTGTTCTGAGTGCAAACGAGGGGGTGCAACTCAATATTAGGAAGGTGTTCCTAATGTTTGGTATACTCAGTGTATATTGTCCTTAAGATACGGAGAGAAACAGTTCACACCATTTTGGCCAAAAATGACAGAACAGCTCTGAACCATGTCAGCAGCGCATTTTAGAAATCATGTGTGGTCCTCCATGTTTATGAAAATGGTCATGTTCATTTTGTCCTACTACATACTGTATTGCATGTGTTACAAAATAAATAGTAATTTTCAAATAGCTGGTTTAACGCAAAGTTGACAAACACCACCTGAATATATTTTACTATCAGCGGAACATTCTGAACTGATTTAACATCTGGTATTTTCATTCAATTATATAAAAACCCCACACATTAAAGTCCACTGTTATTGCAAATACAAAATGGCACAAATTCCTGATTTTCAAATGATTACAAGCACTGCAAAATTACATCTTATAATGAGATCTGGCAGTATAACAATTATACTGCAAGAAGGGTAAAAGTATTTCTTGACAGTAAACCTATGTAATGTATTGAAAATCTATAATGCTCTCACTAGGTAGGTGCAACCGGGTGTGTATCAAAACCCAGTGTGAATGTAACAGACACGGGGATGATGGATGTGGAAATGCAATATCCCTGTGTGTGAATTATTAACTAGCATGGGTTAGTGAAGGAAAGGGGATATTAAAGCTAGAATCCTTTGTTGAAAATATAACAAAGCTGTCACCCCTCCTCTGTTTTGGTAAAAAGCTGAAGTATGGGCCTGGATAACCACTCTCAAATTCATAGACAGAGCTATGGATGCAAGGACTGACCATCCATGATATCACAATTACAGTTCTACTCATGTTTTTGAGGCTATACTGTGTATGTTTACAAACATTGGAGTAAATCAAGTATATATTTTTGGTATTACAGTTGAACTAAGCTCATGAGGCATTTATAAGTTATATTATTCAAGAATCAATTAGTATCATTCAATTATAAGAAAAAAATGTACAGTGCATTCGGAAAGTATTCAGACCCCTTGACTTCTTCAACATTTTGTTACGTTACAGCCTTATTCTAAAATGTATACAATTATTTTATTTTCTCTCATCAGTCTACACACAATATCCCATAATGTCAAAGCAAAAACAGGTTTAGAAATGTTTGCAAATGTATAAAAAAACAACAGAAATATCACATTTACATAAGTATTCAGACCCTTTGCTCAGTACTATGTTGAAGCACATTTTGCAACGATTACACCTTTGAGTCTTCTTGCGTATGACGCTACAAGCTTGACACACCTGTATTTGGGGAGTTTCTACCATTCTTCTCTGCAGATCCTCTCATCCTCTGTCAGGTTGGATGGGGAGCGTCGCTGCACAACTATTTTCAGGTCTCTCCAGAGATGTTCGATCGGGTTCAAGTCCAGGCTCTGGCTGGGCCACTCAAGGACATTCAGAGACTTGTCCCGAAGCCACTCCCTCGTTGTCTTGGCTGTGTGCTTCGGGTCGTTGTCCTGTTGGAAGGTGAACCTTCGCCCCGTCTGAGGTCCTGAGCGCTCTGGAGCAGGTTTTCATCAAGGATTTCTCTGTACTTTGCTCCGTTCATCTTTCCCTCGATCCCAGTCCCTGCCGCTGAAAAACATCCCCACAGCATGATGCTGCCACCACCATACTTCATTGTAGCGTTGGTGCCAGGTTTCCTCCAGACGTAATGCTTGGCATTCAGGCCGAGGAGTTCAATCTTGGTTTCATCAGACCAGAGAATCTTGTTTCCTTTCAATTCCAAGCTGTCATGTACTTTTTTTCTGAGGAGTGGCCTCCGTCTGGCCACTCACCCATAAAGGCCTGATTGGTGCAGTGCTGCAGAGATGGTTGAGATTCTGGAAGGTTCTCCCATCTCCACAGAGAAACTCTGGAGCTCTGTCAGAGTCACTATTGGATTCTTGGTCACCTCCCTGACCAAGGCCCTCCTCCCGCAATTGCTCAGCTTGGCCCGGGCAGCCAGCTCTAGGAAGAGTCTTGGTGGTTCCAAACTTCTTCCATTTAAGAATGATGGAGGCTACTATGTTTGTGAGGACCTTCAATGCTGCAGGAATGTTTTGGTACCCTTCCCCATATCTGTGCCTCGACACAATCCTGTCTTGGAGCTCTAATTCCTTCGACCTCAAGGCTTGGTTTTTCCTCTGACATGCACTGTCAACTGTGGAACCTTATATAGACAGGTGTGAGCCTTTCCAAATCATATCCAATCAATTGAATTTACCACAGGTGGACTCCAATCAAGTTGTAGAAACATCTCAAGGATGATCAATGGAACCAGGACACACCTGAGCTCAATTTCGAGTCTCATAGCAAAGGATCTGAATACTTCTGTAAATAAGGTATTTCTGTCTTTATTTGTATATATGTGCAATTTTTTTTTATTTGTCATTGTCATTATGGGGTATTGTGTGTTTATTGATGAGGAACATTTTTAATTTCATCCATTTTAGAATAAGGCTGTTTCATAAAAAAATTGGAAAAAGTCAAGGGGTCTGAATGGTTTCTGAATGTGCTGTATGTAGCAACTAAGGATTCTAACTTTAAGGTGTGGTCAATTTGGAACAAAATGGTTCTCCTAGGGTTATTTTTCAACAGCCCCACAATCTCTTTAACCTTCTTTGTTAATTTGTGGTTTCTCTTTCTTTCTCACACTTGCAGGAGAAATGCCCTCTAGTTTCAACAAACACAACCTAGCAAAGTACAGTACTGATTAAATCACTGAGGTGGTTTCTGGAGTGAACCAAGGTTTTGTATCAACATAATTGTACTATAAGTATCCAGGGTAACCTACCAATGGTTCATGTTTTGCAACTCAACCATAGCTTTAAAATAATGTCTTTGCCACACTGAGTGATATGAATGTGACAAAGGTCAGTATACCGATCAAGCGCCTCTGTCTCTGCTGGTGTTTTTACAGGAGTAGCCTACATTGGTATAGTGCTGTGTTAACAGCAACATGGAGAGGGGCCAGGGCTATACCTCTGAATCTACAGTAGGCTGGTTCAGAGTATAGCCCTGGGCTAATAATCCCTGCTATTTCTCCTGGCTAAAAGTGTCAACATCACCAGCGCTAGTTGGAATGCCGCCTTTCAGGATTCAGACAAGCCAATGCCATTTGTCATCCGCAATTATGTCCAGTGTTAGCTTCCTGGTAAAAGTGAGTTTAATAATTGCCTCTGGTAAGAAAGAAAAATGTGGATATTAGACCTCACAGAGGTAATTGAAATTCCTATTTTTAGTACTTCATAGGGCTGCAATACTTATCAGCAATTATTATGGACCATGGTCCTTCCACACATGTTTTTTGAAACAGCTCCCATATTCTATTTCCTCATTCAAAGACTATTCTGTTTTGTGTTAAATTGTTTTCTCATTTGAAGCAAATAAACAGCTATGAGAATGAAATGTAACGCATTGCCTTGCGAGGGAATTTGACTACGCATTTTTTCCTAAAGTACATATTTGTTTCACATTTTCTGTGTGTAAACCAGTTACTGATATAAACCCTCTGTTTAAAGCCCAACCCATATAATGTCTAAATATAACTGACAGATTAATGGGAGGTGGAAAGGGTCAGTGGATTACCCAGTTTATTGTTGGATCAGGGGATAAAATCTAAATGTATTTTGTCAGTAAACAAAATCAAACTGTGTCTCCCTTCAGGAGCAGTATATTAATGCATCTCTTATAATGTGATTTGTGAAACTCTAAAGTACATTTTTAAAGTATTAACTCAATAATGTGTTGTTAGTGCTGCCAGGAAATCAGGTATGACAGGTTCTTTCAAGGCTGTTCTGTGCTGTTCATAAGGGTTAAGGGAGATACAGATGAGACCTGTATTGAAAGCTAATGTACAGTATCTGAACAGTTTGTTCCCTGGAATGTATGATCCTCTCCAGAGATGGTGTTTATAATGACGAGATGGTCTTGTCAGCTTCTGCCCTAACAATGGGAGTCGTTGTCCCAAAGCCGGGAAGACAGGTGGTCTGCTTATCAGTCTGCTTATCGGTCTGCTTATCACTGTATTCTCACGTGGACAGATTTTGATGGGGTGGACCCTCGAGCTTCACCTCTTCCTCTCTGTCCTGATTGAGTTCTATAGAGTGAAGAGTCATAGGAATCAGTGTCATAGTTCATTCACTATATGTCCTTCAAGGGTACGAAGGTCAAACATCTTTGCTCGTACCCACATGAAGCATACGTGTTTAGAAAAAGTGGGAAAAATAGTGGTAAGGCCCTTTCAAAAAGTTTGTGTTTGTGATGACTCATAATTGAAGAGCTGAAGAACAAGGTTCAAATGTTCATGTATTATTTGAACACTTCTGTGTGTTCATCAAACAAATCCTGTGAAATATAACAGCATAGAAGAAAGGTACCCTTCATGTATCCAATTTCTACTTCACATATTTCATATTAGCCTGGAAACAGATGATGTGAATTGAAGGTTCACATTTTGTCCATAATGACTGTGCTGCCTGTAGCCGATCTCTCACTTGCAGTTCCTTTGGATTTTTCATCTTGACACGATTTATGATTCTTTTTCACTTTCTGACACAATGATTACAATGAAACGCCATGGTGAGCCTGAGCCATTATAACCTCATCATGCATGATTAAAGAATGGAAAACTAAGGGAGGGGAAGTTAGCCTTTAACATGAGCAACATCAACACAGCATAGATCAATAGCATCAGCAAATCCCATTTTCTATTGTGGTTTGCCATAATAATTCAATAGAATATGTGCAGTTGATTCTGAGGTACAAATGGTTTTGAAGTGTAAATGAATTGGAAGGAGCAGCTAGAACCATATATCTACTCATACATCACATTGTGTTTGGATACAACAACAAATCACTGGGAGAAACTTCCTGTAATAATGTGTCTAGTGTCATTCTCTGGGAACCACACTGGCCAGATTGTGTTACCCAACACATTACGGCAGAACCACATCTAAATAAATAATCCATACCTTAAGTGTTTGATCCCCCAGATGGCTTCTTTAATGCATAAGAACTGTTTAGATCAATAAGTAAGGTCTACCAGGAGAAATACGAGGCCTTTATTCTTCATATTCCACTGAGATTGTGCAGCCACACGCGTAACACCAGGACACTTTACTCTTTAAAATGCACTTCCTTGCACTTTCCTTCCCTCACACAGTCCCAGGTATGCTCTCAAAACTGCAAACTCAAAGAGCCATGGCACCATTTTAAAAGGAAAGAAAACCATTGTAAGTTCTGTATATACTTTTTAATAGGGGCATTTTATATGTCATACTTTTCAGCATTTTAAACAAACATTTAGGAATATCCTATGTAGGCCTTTTTTCATAATTATTTGTTTATAACCTACACATTATCTTGGGGCACAAACCAATCTGTTAGCCTGAAGTCAGTGTGATTGTGTGAACTCCGCCCTGTCGATGCGTCATGCGAACTAAATCACACTCACACACTTTTTTCCTCAATTTGTGAAAATGGGACGTGGAAAAGTTTTCATTCTGGAGCTATTGAAGTGAGTGCTAGGCTACTTCCCGAGTTTTTCCTGCTTCTATGTGTAATACTTTTTAAACGAAATTGTAGTGTATTGAAAATCACGTCATATAAAGTAGGCTACTGAGAGAAGTTTGAATTTTTAACCTCTCATAAATATGCGTTGATTGGATTGAGAGTTTCCTGTAGCGCCGGTTGTTATTTTGCCTAGCTAACGTTACTTGATTACGTTTTCCTGCTGACGGAAAAACAATTTGACAGCAAGCCTAATAGGTATATTGCTCTCTTGTGAAAGTGATGTTTAAGCTACAAATAGGCCTATGCACTAATTTGTTGAAGGGTGCCTTCAAACAGATTAAATGTGCATTTCATTGTGAAGACAGTAGGCAATATAACAATATATGCCATACCAGTGCATTCTGATGGAAATATTGTAGGTGCAGTCTAAACCTAAAAGATGTGGCGCTGAAAATAGCCATAGGCTATATATATATATCAACCAAAGTAATGTAATCAATAGACACGCACAACTTGGAGCAGAAATATGTAATTTTACAGTAGCCTATACTGTAGGTGAAAATACACAAGTATTAATCCTTTACTCAGGGCATTCTTCTGACATTTTTGTCAAGTGTGATTTGTTTTTGTAGGCTTTGTGAGACCTGAAGATGAAGCCAGTAATAGTTGTGCATGGCGGTGCATGGGCCATCCCGGATGATATGGCTAAGGCATCAGTGGATGGGATGAAGTCTACAGCTACTGCAGCCTTTCTGGCTATGAAGAGAGGAGGCAGTGCATTGGATGCTGTTGAGCTGTCTGTTAGGGCCTTAGAAGATAACCCAACCTTTGATGCAGGTACTTTCCCTGTGCTGCTGGTGTGGTGATTTGAATTGTACAGTATCCCCAATGGTGATAGTTCTCTATTGAAACATCATAGATATTTTCATATTTTTTGCAGAGATCGAAATGAGTTCAAATTTCATTCAAATTAAATGTAAATGTTTTACAATTGGTTCAACATAAACGTTTACTTTAATCTTCAATTATATAGCTTGTAAACTCCATTTGCGATAGTGAATTCTCTCTGGTCTCATATTCAGATGCATTTTAGTGAGAGCTGCACGGGGCTCATGATTTTTTAAAATCAATAATTCAATTAAGTTCGATTTCAGCTCATGCCACATTTAAAACACTACCCACTGACCCTATTTAACTTTATAATCTTAAGCATTTTTCACAGTGGGCCTGAATATTTTCCCATTTTCTGATGTAATTTCCAAAGGTAGAATATGGTAGTATTCAAATGAGAAGGGTATCATGACATGTGATAAGTTCCATGTAACACATGTCATCTTTCTCACATGCCACTGTATTTCCTTTTGTACTTCTGACACCTCGATCACTCTGACAGCGTCGTTACATTTTGGTACACCAGAAGTACATTAATTTCCAATGGAATGCTGTGTTTTCCTTGCAGCATTGTGTTGCTGAGACAGTTGCAGTGCGTTCTGTGTGGTGGATACGTTGGATTTATCGAACGTATGTGTAGACGGCTATGATAGAAATGGCAGCAGAAGGTGAATGATGCATTTTTGTTGCATGCCTATCCAGATGATGCTGCGTACTATTTTGCTCTATGATCTGTGGGATCAAGGCGTAAGGAGTCTACTTAACGATCAGTCTCATGGCATTGAACGGTTTGGAGCAATCATCAGATTACACCAAACCATAGGGAAGCACAAGACACTTCATTAACTCACTCAGCTTATCGGGACCCATCTAGTTTGTGATGGCTAACTGCCACATTAGGTGAAATGCCAGATCCTCTTTAAGGCATTGTAGCGAAATCAGCACTTCATCACAGGATAATTGTATACACTGAAGCAGTTGGCACTCAGGAGCAAGGTCTAATCAATAGGCCACTAATGCAATCTCACTTTGGTGGGAAAGACTGCAAGTTACAATGACCTCTGGGTGTAGTGAAGAGACCTGATATTGTGTTATTACACAGCAATAGGCAGCTCTTTGTACTCCATTGACATTGATCAACTTTTATATCAACACACTGTTAGGAAGAAGAAAGTGTTTCAAAATATACAACTTCGCTGCCACAAATATCAATAGATTTTAAATTTGTCTGAAGTAAGAAATGGCAAAAAAAATACTATTTATTTTGGTGTTGAATGACAAACTCTTGACCAACTCTTTCCTTTAGTCATGGTCTGAGAGAACCTGACCCCTGATGAATGTGACCCACCATTTCATTTCAGGTCATGGAGCAGTACTGAATACTAATGGAGAAGTGGAGCTGGACTCCATCATTATGGATGGAAGGACTCTAGCTGCTGGAGCTGTCTTCGGTGAAGAACATCGCCAACCCTGTGTCACTGGCCCGCGCTGTGATGGAAAAGGTTATCTTTCTCTTTGTCCAATCTTTTCTTATTTCCTCTTTCTTATCTCAGCTAAACAATGCATGCTGGTTACGTCTCCTAGAAGAGAAGGAACGCTGGGTACAGTATTGATCAGGCTGTAGCCCGGGTCAATCATCCTTTTTGGTTTGGAAGAATACTATGAAATGGTGGATTTTGTTCCCTCTTCGTCCTGTTGCGATTAGTGCTTTTTAAGGTTGGTTTGTATTCGGTTCGATTTTGAAAATGGAAAAAAATCACTGTTTTCCATTTCGGGTTTTATTTTTTATTTTTTGCAATATTTTTTGCACTATGCATTATGTTGTTTGAATGCTGTAACACAGAATACAACAATTAATAAGAATCTCATAATGGCAGTGACTGCCCATTACTGCTGATACCTTATTGTCCTTCATTTATTCACGTTACTTTACTTTAGTAAAATATTTCAGTTGTTGTGTATATTACAATTGTTATATTTGATGACTTTATTATTTAATTCCAAGTCATCATCTCATCTCTATAAAGCTGCTGCCTATACTGTCTGATAAATAGCTTCTTCAAAGCTTGGCGGACAGGAGCTTTGGGCCTGTAATCGAAAGGTTGCTGGATTGAATCCCCAAACTGACGAGGTAAAAATCTGTTGTTCTGCACCTGAGCAAGGCAGTTAACCCACTGTTCCCCTGGCGCCAATGACGTGGATGTGGATTAAGGCAGCCCTCTGCACCTCTCTGATTCAGAGGGTTTGGGTTAAATGCTGAAGACACATTTCAGTTGAATGTAGGTATCACCTTTTCCATTTCCCTAAATAATGCATACTTTTACGACACCTGAATACCAACTATCAATCACTTAGATTATGTACAGTCAGAAAAATAGCAGAGAGAATGATCTATTTCAGCTTTATTTATTTCATCACATTCCCAGTGGGTCAGAAGTTTACATACTCTCAATTAGTATTTGATAGAATTGCCATTAAATTGTTTAACTTGGGTCAAACGTTTTGGGTAGCTTTGCACAAGCTTCCCACAATAAGTTGGGTGAATTTTGTCCCATTCCTCCTGACAGAGCTGGTGTAACTGAGTCAGGTTTGTAGGCCTCCTTGCTCGCACACAATTCTTCAGTTCTGCCCACAAATTTTCTATAAGATTAAGGTCAGGGCTTTGTGATGGCCACTCCAATACCTTGTCTATGTTGTCCTTAAGCCATTTTGCCACAACTTTGGAAGTATGCTTGGGGTCATTGTCCAATTGGAAGACCCATTTTATTTATTTGTTATTTTACCAGGTAAGTTGACCGAGAGCACGTTCTCATTTGCATTTTATTTATTTGTTATTTTACCAGGTAAGTTGACTGAGAACACATTCCCATTTGCAACCAAACTTTAACATCCTGACTGTCTTGAGATGTTGCTTCAATATATCCACATACATAATTGTCCTCCCTCATGATACCATCTATTTTTTTGAAGTGCATCAGTCCCTCCTGCAACAAAGCACACCCATAACATGATGTTGCCACCCCCATGCTTCAAGGTTGGGATGGTGTTCTTCAGCTTGCAAGCATCCCCCTTTTTCCTCCAAACATAACGATGGTCATTATGCTTTGTTGTTGTTCTGGGATTGATTTGCACTTTTCAAACCAATGTTCATCTCTAGGAGACAGAACGTGTCTCCTTCCTGAGCGGTAAGATGGCTACGTGGTCCCATGGTGTTAATACTTGCGTACTATTGTTTGTACAGATGAACGTGGTACCTTCAGGCGTTTGGAAATTGCTCCGAAGGATGAACCAGACTTGTGGAGGTCTACAATTTTTTTTCTGAGATCTTGGCTGATTTCTTTTGAGTTTCCCATGATGTCAAGCAAAGAGGCACTGAGTTTTAAGGAAGGCCTTGAAATTCATCCACAGGCACACCTCCAATTGACTCAAATTATGTCAATTAGCCTATCAGAAGCTTCTAAAGCCATGACATAATTTCTGGAATTTTCCAAGCTGTTTAAAGGCACGGTCAACTTAGTATATGTAAACTTCTGACCCACTGGAATTGTGATACAGTGAATTAGAAGTATAATAATCTGTCACGCCCTGGTCGAAGTATTTTGTGTTTTTCTTTATGTATTTGGTCAGGCCAGGGTGTGACATGGGTTTTTGTATGTGGTGTGTAGCTTAGTGGGATTGTAGCTTAGTGGGGTGTTCTAGGTTAGTCTATGGCTGTCTGAAGTGGTTCTCAATCAGAGGCAGGTGTTTATCGTTGTCTCTGATTGGGAGCCATATTTAGGCAGCCATATTCTTTGGTTGTATTGTGGGTGATTGTCCTGAGTGTCTTGATGTCCTTAGTCTGTGTTAGTTTGCACCAGTTAAGGCTGTTTCGGTTTTCACTACGTTTATTGTTTTGTAGAGTTTGTGTTTTGGATTCGTTGTGTAAATAAACATGGATCACAATATACGCGCTGCAGTTTGGTCCGACTCTCCTTCACCATTAGAAAACCGTGACATAATCTGTCTGTAAGCAAGTGAAATAATCTGTCTGTAAGCAATTTTTGGAAAAGTTACTTGTGTCAAGCACAAAGTGGATGTCCTAACTGACTTACCAAGACTATAGTCTGTTAACAAGAAATTTGTGGAGTGGTTGAAAAACGAGTTTTAATGACTCCAACCTAAGTGTATGTAAACTTTCAACCTTATATTCAGGAAGAGATACCTCGTGAAGCAACTTCTCTCATCCCTCTCATCATGCATTCTTCTGTCTTTTCTCATTTTCTCCTTGTCTTCCCCATACTAACCTAATGTAACAGGCGTAAAAGAAACACATAGACCGGACAAGTAGGCGCGCAATGGATTATGGTCATTGTAGTTAGCCATGTTTTCTGCCCTAAACTATGTGGAATATTGGCCTGTTGGAAACTACAGTTCCCTATGATTTATCTCAACAGAAACTGCACGATGTGCTCATTGAGTTCAAATAATTTAACCAATGTTGGCCAATTAGTTGTTTAAGAATGAAAAATGGAATGAAAATGTTGGTTAAATTGCTCAGCACTAGGTGCCAGGTTAATTAACCGTCTTTAGAAATATCCCACCTTTGTTTGTGCAAAGTGTAGGAAAGTATTCAGAACACATGACTTTTTCAACATTTTGTTACGTTACAGCCTTATTCTAAAAAAATGTTTTTTAAATCCTCAGCAATCTACACACAATACCCCATAATGATGAAGTGAAAATAGGTTTTTAGAAATGTTGCCGACTAGAGCATACAAGTCGCAGTGGTGGGTGGTATAAGGTGCTTTAGTGACAAAACGGATGGCACTGTGATAGACTGCATCCAGTTTGCTGAGTAGAGTGTTGGAAGCCATTTTGTAGATGACATCGCCGAAGTCGAGGATCGGTAGGATAGTCAGTTTTACTAGGGTAAGCTTGGCAGCGTGAGTGAAGGAGGCCTTGTTGCGGAATAGAAAGCCGACTCTTGATTTGATTTTCGATTGGAGATGTTTGATGTGAGTCTGGAAGGAGAGTTTGCAGTCTAGCCAGACACCTAGGTACTTATAGATGTCCACATATTCAAGGTCGGAACCATCCAGGGTGGTGATGCTAGTTGGGCATGCGGGTGCAGGCAGCGATCGGTTGAAAAGCATGCATTTGGTTTTACTCGCGTTTAAGAGCAGTTGGAGGCCACGGAAGGAGTGCTGTATGGCATTGAAGCTCGTTTGGAGGTTTGATAGCACAGTGTCCATTGACGGCCCGAAAGTATATAGAATGGTGTCGTCTGCGTAGAGGTGGATCAGGGAATCGCCCGCAGCAAGAGCAACATCATTGATATATACAGAGAAAAGAGTCGGCCCGAGAATTGAACCCTGTGGCACCCCCATAGAGACTGCCAGAGGACCGGACAGCATGCCCTCCGATTTGACACACTGAACTCTGTCTGCAAAGTAATTGGTGAACCAGGCAAGGCAGTCATCCGAAAAAACGAGGCTGTTGAGTCTGCCGATAAGAATATGGTGATTGACAGAGTCGAACAGCTAGGAGGTTATTAACAGGTAGAATGTGTAGGGCGGGAGGCATCTCTGTTCTCACGTTTCAGATGTCACAGAACAGAATGAACAGAACTATTTGATCTAACAGCTAGGAGGTTATTAACAGGTAGAATGTGTAGGGCGGGAGGCATCTCTGTTCTCATGTTTCAGATGTCACAGAACAGAATGAACAGAACTATTTGATCTAACAGCTAGGAGGTTATTAACAGGTAGAATGTGTAGGGCGGGAGGCATCTCTGTTCTCATGTTTCAGATGTCACAGAACAGAATGAACAGAACTATTTGATCTAACAGCTAGGAGGTTATTAACAGGTAGAATGTGTAGGGCGGGAGGCATCTCTGTTCTCACGTTTCAGATGTCACAGAACAGAATGAACAGAACTATTTGATCTAACAGCTAGGAGGTTATTAATAGGTAGAATGTGTAGGGCGGGAGGCATCTCTGTTCTCACGTTTCAGATGTCACAGAACAGAATGAACAGAACTATTTGATCTAACAGCTAGGAGATTATTAACAGGTAGAATGTGTAGGGCGGGAGGCATCTCTGTTCTCACGTTTCAGATGTCACAGAACAGAATGAACAGAACTATTTGATCTAACAGCTAGGAGGTTATTAACAGGTAGAATGTGTAGGGCGGGAGGCATCTCTGTTCTCACGTTTCAGATGTCACAGAACAGAATGAACAGAACTATTTGATCTAACAGCTAGGAGGTTATTAACAGGTAGAATGTGTAGGGCGGGAGGCATCTCTGTTCTCACGTTTCAGATGTCACAGAACAGAATGAACAGAACTATTTGATCTAACAGCTAGGAGGTTATTAACAGGTAGAATGTGTAGGGCGGGAGGCATCTCTGTTCTCACTTGGCTACTTGGTAATCTTGTAATGCTGTCAACTAATACCTCACTCCAGATGCTATCTGAAAATGGATGGGAAACACCACTAAGATGAAGGCCTGTTGCAAAAGACTGACAGCGTATCGTATTAACATAACATCTTCCATGATTTATTAATTTGCCTGACACCTTCCATCAAAATAACTGACAGGGTTTATAATGAATTGTTTGGGATACAGATTCTTCTCATTTCCTCTGGTGAAGTCTGCTCAGCTCCAGCAGAGATACATATTTGAAGTCATGAATCCCCTTCTAGACTCTTTGAAATATAACCACACAGCGATATTGCTACAATTTTGTTTTCTGAATAGCCATTGTAAAGAATACAGTCTTCGGAGTCTCTGAAGTTAGGCAAACCCAGACAAAAATAACAGGCTTTTTGTCTCCTAGTTTTATCCAACAAATCAGTGCATTATTAGCTAGCCTGACAATTCAAAGAACTATGTGTTTATACCGATGAGATTCCAACCATCCTAGTTTACCTCTTTTTTTCTGCATGGATTTATATTCTAAGTGTGCTGGTTGTCTACTGCATTACCCTACCAATTTATAGATTAGATACTAACAACTCTTTCATCATGGAAGCTAAAAAACATGGTGAAACTTCACCTTGTCACTCAGGGAACACAAAATAGTGGCCAAATGTCTGAGAGAATGGATGATCTTGGGCTCCTGTCACCACCCTGAAAGACCATAGTCCTGCTCTGATCTGTTTAACAGCTTGGTATTAAAAATTCATCAGGGTATGATCAATGCAGCGATCAAGCTTCACTGGCCCTGTGTTCCTTCCTGTTATCTAGAGTGCACCTGGCCCGGCAGAGAGAAATGACATGAATAACCATTTTAATATTTAAAAGTTTCTAATGGTGTTCTCCTGTCTCCCATTACAGTACACACAGGACAAAACAGAACATTAAGACCGTTCTACATTTGGAACAGTTGAGAATCTACAGGTAACTGCCAAAATGAAGGATGAAATGTGTTAAATGTGTCTTAAAAGGGTATTGGGCCAGAACAGCTTCAATGCATCTTGGCATAGATTCTACAAGTGTCTTTCTATTGGAGGGATGCGACACCATTCTTCCAAGAGAAATTCCATCATTTTGTGTTTTGTTGATGGTGGTGGAAAACACGGCATCCCTCCTGCTCCATAATCTCCCATAAGTGTTCAATTAGGTTGAGATCTGGTGACTGAGACGGCCATGACATATGGTTTACATCGTTTTCATCCTCATCAAACCATTCAGTGACCACTTGGTGCCCTGTGGATGGGGGCATTGTCATCCTATGGGGGCATAGCCATGGTAGCCAAAATAATGGCCTGCCCAGCATTTTTATATTTGACTGTAAGCATGAAGGGATGTTAATTGCTTAATTAACCCAGGAAACACACCTGTGTGAAAGCACATGCTTTCAAAATACATTGTATCCCTCATTTACTCAGGTGTTTCCATTATTTTGTCAGTTAACTATGTATTTTTTATTTTAATTATTTCACCTTTATTTAGCCAGGTAGGCTAGTTGAGAACCAGTTCTCATTTAAAACTGCGACCTGGCCAAGAATAAAGCAAAGCAGTTCGACACATACAACAACACAGAGTTTCACATGGAATAAACAAAACATACAGTCAATAATAGAGTTGAAGAAAATATATATACAGTGTGTGCGAATGAGGTAAGATAAGGGAGGTAAGGCAATAAATAGGCCATGGTGGCGAAGTGATTACAATATACCAATTAAACACTGGAGTGATAGATGTGCAGAAGATGAATGTGCAAGTAGAAATACAGGGGTGCAAAGGAGCAAGATGAATAAATAAATACAGTATGGGGATGAGGTAGTTGGATGGGCTATTTACAAATGGGCTATGTATAAGCTTAGAAAAACTTTAGCAGTTTTAGTTGCTCTCTAGAAACGTGTGACATTCACATTCCCTCCATTGCCGGAAATGAAAAGAGTGGTAGTGGGAGAAAAAGGAGAGGTGCAGGAAGAAATAGAGTGATTACAGCACAGAGACCTTTTGGCCTCTTTGGTTAGAAGTGTTGCTCCAGAAACATGCACATCTCTTCATAATTTCAAGTAAATCACACTCTTTTGGTAGGTGCAGCAAGTGACTAAACACTGAAGACAGATATCCCTAATTTCCTGGCTAAAGATTAAAATATTAAAATAGTATCAGTATTACAACCAATTCCATCCCCCCAGAAGTGTATCAACATCCTCCTCCCCATTATCACAAAGAAATGAACTGTATCGCGTTCCTCCTCGTTGTCCATAGAAATCTCATGTCAGCTATATAGGTGGAAATACCATGATAAAGGCTGATTGAACAAGACGGAATTGCACTTTGGATGAATGAAGGCCCATCACGGTTTTGTTTCAGGGAAGGTGTGATACTCATGGCATTCACACAACAGGTATGGATTTAAGATCAGATGTGGCTCAGATGTTATGGATAGTGTTACGGGACATAACAGGCAGGTCAAGGTTACCTGCCAGTCTTGTGAGCCAGGCTTGCTGTTAGGCTTAAATGGGCCGTGATGCTACATAACCAGGGGCTAATAGATTTGCTCTGAGGGAAATGTCGATTTAGCATAATGGATGACAGGATGTGTCTAAGGCAACTAACTCACTGCTATATAGTGCCTGGGATTACTAATTTCTTCAGAAGAGGGGAAAAATTCCCAGTTAGATTATTACCATTTTATTTTAATTTTTTTGCACACAATTCAATACTGGTATCACATGTAACATTATTACGGTCTAATGTTCAAAAAACTAACCTAAACTGCATTGATTTTAATTTTCTGTTTTTCTTTTTTTATCCCCTATGCTTGCTGTCATCGGGATGCACTCAGACCGACCACATCATGTTGACAGACAGAGGTGCGAACATGTTTGCTGAAAGCGTTGGCATACCTGCAGTCCCTACAAATGCCCTGGTGACAGAATGTGAGAGAACAGAGAGGGAGAAGGCCAAGAATTATGCTGTTGACGTGAAGGAGCTCTTCAACTCTCAATGGTAAGACGAATCTCCATTCATTTGTTATACCTTGGCTTGGACATATAGTTTGCAACTATTCTGTAACACCAACGTAAGAAATATATAAAGTCAGACTAAATTATAACCTGCCTTTCTGACAAGTTATATTCACATTACAGTATGTTAAATAGGCTTTTCATCCTCCTGAAGACCGCAAAGTCATTACAGTAAATGAAAACGACATCACTGAGGCATTAAGCCTGCCATGCAGCGCAGCGCTGGAGAGATGTGCAACAACCACCCAGAAATCCTATGAAATGAATTCTCCCTCTATAGAGACAGCTGTTCCATCGCTGCACACTGCCAAGGAACGAGACAAGTTGACACAGTAGGGGAAGCAATCTGTGAGGCAGGCTGAATGTGAGAGAAGCAGCGGCAGGCTGTGTGATAGATGATCTGACAGTTACGGTGTGGTAATTCTGGAGAAGGCTTCCATTCCCATTGAGTGACATGTCAGAGCTAAGAAACTCAGCAACACTGCAAAGTGGTGTCATTGTTGAACAACCCCAAATGATAATCTTTTTGCTGTATGAGAGATAGAAGAACAAAGAGAGGGGAGAGAAAGAAAGACGAACCTGGGAACGTAATGGCCTTAAGCTAGTCTGCAAGTAGAAAGCCGAGATATTGATCAATTCAAAGCTGACAAAGTTAGATAAAGTAATTGTGCAGTGTTTTCTGTGGTGTGTGTGTGTGTGTGAGTGTGTAAATGTGTCTGAATAGAAGGATAAGAATACACCTGCAACACAGCCTTCTCATCTCCCCAAAGGAGATTGTCTGGTCAGACACTCACTACTTCGCAAATGTTCCCTTTCTCACAATTTCTCAAGGTCTGTAGTTATCTGTAGAGTAACTCTGGCAGCCCAGCAATTTCTGATCTGCATGACATGGTGGAAGCACTAGACTCTATTGGGAAATTGTGAGTGTGTTGAGAGGGTGGAGATAGGGGACACATAGCCTGGCGTTTGCCGTGAACCCACTCTCCGAGGGTGTCTCAGGCGGAGTTGGGATATGCAAAAATCACATTTCCAATTCACACGTTCATAATAATACACACTTGTACATCTGTTTTGGATGGGAAGCATGTGGACACCTTAACTCCAACAACCCCAAGCCCGGTGGGAAGAAGTAGAACAAATAGTAGGCTGTCTGGAAGTGCTGAGTGACAGTTGGCTAAGCTACAGCCTTTCCTCTCTCTGCCTCACCCTCTGCTTCCTAATTCATGGTGTCCTGGTGTTCAAGTCCAATGCATTGGCTCTTTATGTGTTTTAATACAGAGCCCTTGGAACTAATTTACTCTCGGACTTCATTTAAGGCGATTATGCCGAGACCCTTTGCCCAGTCGAATTGACCCTGGTCAGTATATAACATCAGTAGCGTGGAGATGACAGCGCACAGCTAGGTGTGTGCTGCTGACAGAAGTTGGCGAGGTTATTCGTATGCTCCACGGCTGTATTCAACTACAATGGTAATTAGCTGTGTCTTTTAGGGCCCACAGGGACATTATATTAGTTACATTTACACCTCAGCTGGCTATATGGCCCCTGAGGATCAGATTTCACTTTGTATAAATTATTCTTGCACTTTTCACTGAGGTCACAAGACATTGCATGTCTTAGATTATTCAAGTTTTATATCTCCTAAGGTACTACCAGAATAATGGTTTGGTGGTGATTTAAAAAGTAGAATTAATCCCATAGAGTAACATGTTAGATAAAGACATCAATCTTCCCTGAGGATTCCCAGAATATATATACATTTAAAGATTCACCACAAAACTGCTCTTCACTTACAGGAGTTTGAGAATAGAGACAAACACTTTCTGTTTTCACCTGAAACCTTGAGCCAGATCCAGCTATCAGTAGTGATGTAATGGCGCAATCAGCCACCTGTCAAATGTGATTGATGTCTGCCATCAGGAATCCTCCCAAACTGGTTCTCACAAATATTCCTTTTAAAGTGGTGGTAAACCACTTTACTAGCTAAAACATTAGTTTGGATGTTATTTGTTTTGCCCTTGACCTATATCACTTACCCATATACCTGCATGTCTTACATACAATGCTGTCTGTGTTGAGTATTTTAGTTTTTTTGAAACATTGAATTGAAACAAAGAAAGAGAAAACCCTGAAGTATTGTATTTAGTTCAAGGTGTTGATTTTGCCAGGAACTAGTATCCAGAACAAGTATAAAAACTAAATACTAGTAAACGACGTCCTTGACTTCAATATAGTTGTCACGACTTCCACCGAAGTCGGCTCCTCTCCTTGTTCTGGCGGCGTTCGGCGATCGATGTCACCGGCTTTCTAGCCATCGCTGCTCCATTTGTCATATATACATTTTTCTTGTCTTGTTTCCATACACACCTGGTTTACATTCCCCCAATCAATCTACCTGTATTTAACCCTCTGTTTCCCATCATGTTTAGTGTGTAATTGTTTCATGTTATGTGGTGTTAGTTTACGCGCTTTACTTTTATGTTCCATTTTTCTGAGGGCGTTTGATTTATGTAGTGCTCTCGTTTATGGAACTTTATTAAAAGTGCGCCTGTTCATTATACTCTGCTCTCCTGCACCTGACTTCGCCTCCAATACACCATGGACAATAGTTCTTATTTTTCATTTCAAGGTGCACGGACGATCAACACGTTGAATCTACACAGGAAACATGGTGTTCATTTATGCACCTTGCAATGAAAAATCTAGAATAAATTGTCAAGTCAAGGTCAGTCACCTACTAGTGTGTGGTTTATACACTTGTTTTGGATACTCACTTGTATCATTGTTGTCACAAAATGTGTTTATCAACAAGCGTTTCAACATTTATTCCCCAGAAATCATCTTAATGTATTCCAGTATATTTCTGGATATGCAGCACGAATACAGTAGGCAAGATACAGGACCAGAATGTTTATCTTCTCTTTCCTGTCATTGTATACAGGCAGTTGATGATAGGACATATGCAGGAATGCTTTCTGAAGGGCAGTTTTTCAAAGGAAGTATTTATGTAAATGCTCCCTCTGTCACAGCGAGCATTTACCTTGTCAAAACTGAAATTGCACCGCACATTTGTAGGAAAAAAACGGACTATTGCTGTTCCCTCTGCGTGTACAGAACCATCCATGTTCTTTCTCATTTTGTGAAAGGACATTGTGAGGTTTGGAGAAATTGAGGTACAAACTAAATTGACCATAATGTCAACCCTATTGTTCATCTGTTTTGATAGATTCTCAGATTTTTTGGGAGAGTTTCCACAAATAGCTTTGTACTATGTGCTCTGGTATCACCTGCAGAATATGCTGTAGCTCTTTCTCCATGTAGGGGCCACGATACTGTTGGAGCTGTTGCTGTAGACTGTTCTGGTAATGTTGCATGTGCAACTTCCACTGGAGGAATAAGAAACAAAATGGTGGGCAGAGTATGAGATCATAGGTAATAGGTAAGTAGCTGTTTATTAACCTATCCTCTTTTACATTTACATTTACATTTAAGTCATTTAGCAGACGCTCTTATCCAGAGCGACTTACAAATTGGTGCATTCACCTTATGACATCCAGTGGAACAGCCACTTTACAATAGTGCATCTAAATCTTAAAAGGGGGGGGGGTGAGAAGGATTACTTTATCCTATCCTAGGTATTCCTTAAAGAGGTGGGGTTTCAGGTGTCTCCGGAAGGTGGTGATTGACTCCGCTGTCCTGGCGTCGTGAGGGAGTTTGTTCCACCATTGGGGGGCCAGAGCAGCGAACAGTTTTGACTGGGCTGAGCGGGAACTGTACTTCCTCAGTGGTAGGGAGGCGAGCAGGCCAGAGGTGGATGAACGCAGTGCCCTTGTTTGGGTGTAGGGCCTGATCAGAGCCTGGAGGTACTGAGGTGCCGTTCCCCTCACAGCTCCGTAGGCAAGCACCATGGTCTTGTAGCGGATGCGAGCTTCAACTGGAAGCCAGTGGAGAGAGCGGAGGAGCGGGGTGACGTGAGAGAACTTGGGAAGGTTGAACACCAGACGGGCTGCGGCGTTCTGGATGAGTTTTCATCTGTAGTATTCATCTGAACAGTTTATGTATGTTGATTTGAAGTTTTATTTGACCTTCTCTTGTCTCTGGTAAATACGGGTCTGGTGGGTATGCAGACAACCTGAGTGGTGCAGTATCCTGTACTTGCCATGGAGAGTCCATCCTGAAAGTCACCCTAGCCAGACTCATCCTCTTCCACATAGAGCAAGGTAATGTAAGCCTAATCGGAATCACTTTGTAATCATTCACAAAGTCACTTGGGTATCATAGTCACAGTTATCTTATTATTGAATGTAATATATCTACAATTTGATATGTGAAAGTAAGCGTTTGATAAATTGCCCATATTGATGATTGTTTTGATTTCCAATAAGGATAATCCTGAGTCTGGAATATCAACCTCTTAATTGTTGGGTCTGGTTAATGAAAGGCCTGGTGGATCGGATCGATTATGTGCCAAAATATTTTCCACCAACATAATTGCCCCACTTCACTTTGGCAATTTAATTAGCAAAGTGTCAGACAATCTGGTTGTCTTCCCCAGGCCAGACAGTATGTCATGATGGATGTGCCAGGTCTTTGCATTAGGAAATCGAATTATTCTATAACCAAAAACTCAGATGCAAACACAGTTCAGTGTCAGATTTGATATAGAGTGGTGTTTGAAACTACTGCACTGTCAAATACAGACATGATACAATAGGAATAGTTAAATGAATAGTTAATGAGACTGGGTTACATTCTCCTCTCTGTAATAGCTTCCGTTAATTAAGGTAATTTTGTAATTTAAATATCTAATTAGCACCTCCTCTTGGAGAAACAGAATGTTCAGAGGCCCTGGGAAACTTTAGAACAATTAGATCTAACGATACAAGAGACAACTTGATGTATCATTGTATGTATGGTTCCTACTGCTACCTGACAGCTCTAAGATTTCAGATAAAATCTCTAAAATAGACTAACAGTATTCAATCTATGCTAGAAGTGAATAATAACAGCCTATTGGCTCACACGGCTGAAACCCTGTTTGAATTTGAATCAGAACAACAGAGTCCCATCTGGATTGGATCCTGCAAGTGACTTTGCCTCTTTTTCACATCCCCTTTTTCACCCCCTTTCTTTTTTTACACACCCATTTTTCACATCCCCCTTTTTCACATTGTTTTACACCAATTCTGGTATGTAGCAATGGGACCTCTGACACAGAGACAGTAGATGCATCTAGGTACTCTCCAAAACTATTCTCCATGATGTTTTGTTTTCAAGCAGTGCTCATTCTTTCCTTAATGACATTGGTTGTTGTGCATAGCCACAGTAGTGTTACATAGATCACATTTGTTTTTGTTGCTCACAGGTAGTTGCACATTTACACTAACATCAGCTTACGCGTGGCCATGCTCAGTGGATGCAAACATTGTGAGGTTTTGACATTGCCACTGCCAATCATTTTTAATAGGCAAGCAGTAGAAAGAGGTGACTGAGCAGAGTGGGGCTGCAGTGGGCTGATAATGAGGCAACGTCTGTAGAAGGGTCAGCGGGGCCAGTGTTGGTTACATTGTCCTCTGGTAATGACACAGGGAAATGGGAAGAACGGCTGCTCTGTCTGCTCTGTCTTTGTGAGAGGTTTCTTCTGCTTCGTTAAATGGCTGCACTGCCCACAGCTACTGTGCCGTTCCTTTCTTTAGGCTTTGAATTAGAAAATGTTTTCTTGGTTGCTTTAGAAGTAGCCTAGATCCTAAAAATGATTTCCCCCCACTGACAAATGACCTTGCACCTTTTATTATCATTGCAGTGACTTGTTTATAATAACAATGTGTTTTGAGAAGAATTGTCAGGCTGGCTTATGTTTCATTTCAATTGATGTGAATGTTAAATATGACTGGGCCCGCAATGACCTATGGTTTTGATAGGTCCCTACAGTAGTAATTCAGTCTGTATGCATGTGGGACCAACATTCACTTTGTTTCCTATTTAAACAGGTACAGTGCCTTGCGAAAGTAGTCGGCCCCCTTGAACTTTGCGACCTTTTGCCACATTTCAGGCTTCAAACATAAAGATATAAAACTGTATTTTTTTGTGAAGAATCAACAACAGGTGGGACACAATCATGAAGTGGAACGACATTTATTGGATATTTCAAACTTTTTTAACAAATCAAAAACTGATTTATTTTCTGAGGTCTTGGCTGATTTCTTTTGATTTTACAATGATGTCAAGCAAAGAGGCACTGAGTTTGAAGGTAGGCCTTGAAATTAATCCACAGGTACACCTCCAATTGACTCAAATTATTTCAATTAGCCTATCAGAAGCTTCTAAAGCCATGACATCATTTTCTGGAATTTTCCAAGCTGTTTAAAGGCACAGTCAATTTAGTGTATGTTAACCTCTGACCCACTGGAATTGTGATACAGTGAATTATAAGTGAAATCATCTGTTTGTAAACAATTGTTGGAAACATTCCTTGTGCCATTGTAATGCATAGGTGTAATAGGTGGCACGGAAGTCAGGCGCAGGAGAGTCAAATGGAGTGTAAAATGGAGTCTTTTAATAAAGTCCACGGAGTATGCTCCATAACACTAAATGTACATAAACAAACAAACATGGGTACGAAGACCCGACGCGCACCTATACAACAATCACACTACACTGACAATAAAACAATCTCTGACAAAGACATGAGGGGAAACAGAGGGTTAAATACACAACAGGTAATGAATGGGATTGAAAACAGGTGTGTGGGAAGACAAGACAAAACCAATGGAAAATGAAAAAAGGATCAATGATGGCTAGAAAACCGGTGACGTCGAACGCCGAGCACCGCCCGAACAAGGAGAGGCAACGACTTCGGCAGAAGTCGTGACAGCCATGCACAAAGTAGATGTCATAACCGGCTTGCCAAAACTATAGTTTGTTAACAAGAAAAAAAAATTGTGGAGTGGTTGATCGAGTTTTAATGACTCCAACCTAAGTGTATGTAAACTTCCGACTGTATAAACCTCATTCCTCTCAATGACCACTAGGAAATGGGATTGGGTCCACATTTTATGCTACTGTCTGCCCATAAGTGATAAGCAGTGTTGTCCTCTTTCAGAAATGGTTGTCTTGACCTCTTTATGACTAATTGGTTGACATTGCTCTACACAGCAACCAGCTTGGTCAGATCTTTTCTCTCTCAAAGCCATTGGCCTTCTCTCTGTTTAAATTGATCCTCTCCCTATCCAATGACATCATACTATTTTGTTTTCAGGAAGGCAGTGCTAAACCTGAGCAACTCCACAATGCCATTTGGATGATTTGGGGTTAGCAAGGCAACACATTTCACTTAATTTATTCAGTAGTCAACAACCTTTGGTTCTTCACCCCTTGTGCGTTGTTGTTGTGGGTTTCTGTTTTTAGTTGACCAGTACCTGCTCTTGTATGCAACATATTAAGTAGTTGTATTTGTTGTTTTACAAAATGTGAGTCCTTTAACATCAATCAAACATCAGGGTTTGATTCGTGGATGGGGACACTGAATATGTAGGTTTCTTTGAATGGAAGTGTCTGCTAAGTTATCATATTACTGTATTATTTGTTGGAGTACTGTGTAGACCCACTGGGCACAGATGTCACACATCTAATTTTGATTTACATTTGGTTGAGTTGTCAACTAACATGATGTCACGAACATCGTCAGGGAAATGACCGGACCAAGGTGCAGAGTGGTGAGCGTACATTTCTTTTTATATAGAATGTCACCAACAAAACCGACCGTGACGCTTACTAGGGCTTTACAGGCTACTAACAAAGTCAACTACCCACCACTAAGGTGGCAAAACATGCTGCCTAAGTATGACTCCCAATCAGAGACAACGATAGACAGCTGTCCCTGATTGAGAACAATACCCGGCCAAAACATAGAAACAGAAAACATAGAAATAAAGAAACTAGAATGGCCACCAATGTCACACCCTGGCCAAACCAAAATGACACATGAATTCAACATGAATTCAACATGAAATCAACATGAAATCAACAAAACAATTTCAGTGTGTCATTGGATGAAAAAATGACAAAAAAAGCCCATACGTTGATGACTTCTTGCGAATCCAATTAGTTTTCCACATTGATTCATCATCACATAGATTTTTTGGGTTGAAATGACGTGGAAACAATGTTGATTCAACCAGTTGTTGCCGATTTTAATTTTACCTTTATTTAACCAGGCAAGTCAGTTAAGAACATATTCTTATTTTCAATGATGGCCTGGGAACAGTGGGTTAACTGCCTGTTCAGGGGCAGAACGACAGATTTGTACCTTGTCAGCGCAGGGGTTTGAACTCGCAACCTTCCGGTTACTAGTCCAACGCTCTAAGTGTGCATCACTATCACTGGAGATCATCTTGCCGAGTGTTATTCTTGTTTCTCCACTCAGACAGTCTTTTATCAGCTAATGCTGGGAATATTTTGTGATGATGGAGCAGAAATACTGTCTCTTTCACAGAAAAAAAGCTTTGCACTCAGAATTTTGCTCATAACATATCACATCGGAATGAGACCTTTCTTCAGATATACTTTATTCATAAGTTGGGAATATAGTGGAAATATTGTACACCAGATACTGTAGCCTCTATATTCGTTGCAAAAAGTGTCACCACTGGAAATGGGCACTTTAAAGACCCAGCTTTGAGAACATTTTGATGAGGTTTCATCTTAAAGTTAGCAAAGACAGTTAGATACTCTGAACAAATCTAATTTCCTCAACTGTTCTGACATTGCAATTATTATTCTCTACCCATTCACTTCAAAGACCAAATTTGGAAGAAAAATAGGCCCACAATAGAATAGGCCTACAACAAACGTTGTGTGTTGCTGTCTGCCTCCCCTGTCGACCAACCATCCCCGCACCCCTAGTGACTGATGCCTATCTCTCCCAATGGCTACTGTCTCCAAGGCACTTGGCCACCGTTCTCCCGACTGTGATATCAACCACTGCTGTTACTGCTCCCCAGGGCAGCTGTGCAGAGCCAGTAAATAAATAAATAAAGGCTTTCATTGTTCCAATTGGCCAAATGATGGGGAAAATAAAGGTACAGATGTAAGCAGAAAGAGGAGGTCCCAGACTACTGTAGGCTTATCAGTAATCTCACCGAGAGCCTGGCCTGAGGTTGTGGAAGAGCTAAGCATAGTGTTTGTGTGATAACGTACCTATCTTTATCCCTCTAGGGGCTGCCATATCATAGCCATCATCTCTTCCTGACTTACTGTTTATGTCTTGCCAAGGAAGGCTGAGAGCTGTTGTGAGTCTCTGTTCACATCCCAACTTGAAACTGTTCAATTGTAGGTTACTAAGAACAACTATTGCAATGGATTGAAAGCATGTGCATTATACATTAATGTTAGCATTTTCTGTGTATGGTGATATACACTGAGTTTACAAAAAATTAAGAACACCTGCTCTTTTCATGACATAGACTGACCAGGTGAAAGCTATCATCCCTTATTGATGTCACTTGTTAAATCCACTTCAGTCAGTGTAGATGAAGGTGAGGAGACAGGTTAGAGAAAGATTTTTAAGCCTTGAAACAGTTGAGACATGGATTGTGTATGTGTGCCATTCAGATGGTGAATGTGCAAGACATAACATGGCCCAGCATCCCTGTGGAATGCTTTTGAGGATTCCCACTCTGGGCACAAATGATGTCTGTGCCCAGAGAGGGAATCCTCGAAATGAACGTTTCTTTCATGTCTAGCATGTCTTCTTTGCTTCTGATCAAAACGGATACATTGTATTACAAATCATCAATTTGATTAAAAGTTTTTTTGTTTGTTGAAATGACAAGTTTTTTTCCCAGTGAGTTGTTATTCATTGTTTCACGCCAGTGTCTCTTTTTATGGCATAAAATCCATTGGCAAGGATTGTTTTTTTCTATCTCCAATATGATGAATGCTTCAAGGCAGTATTTTTAAGACTATTGTCATCTCATATGGCTTTTGATAAAATATACACTGAACAAAAATATAAACGCAACATGTAAAATGCTGGTTTCATGTTTCATGAGCTGAAATAAAAGATTCCAGAAATGTTCCATACGTACAAAAAGCTTATGTCTCTCAAGTGTTGTGCACAAATTTGTTTATATCCCTGTTAGTAAGTATTTTATGCTTTGTCACGATAATTCATCCACCTGACAGGTGTGATATATTAAGAAGTGGATTAAATAGGATGATCTTTACATAGGTGCATCTTGTGCTGGGGACCACTCTAAAATGTGCAGTTTAGTCACACAACACAATGCCATCGGTGCATCTTGTGCTGGGGACCACTCTAAAATGTGCAGTTTAGTCACACAACACAATGCCATAGGTGCATCTTGTGCTGGGGACCACTCTAAAATGTGCAGTTTAGTCACACAACACAATGCCATAGGTGCATCTTGTGCTGGGGACCACTCTAAAATGTGCAGTTTAGTCACACAACACAATGCCATAGGTGCATCTTGTGCTGGGGACCACTCTAAAATGTGCAGTTTAGTCACACAACACAATGCCATCGGTGCATCTTGTGCTGGGGACCACTCTAAAATGTGCAGTTTAGTCACACAACACAATGCCATAGGTGCATCTTGTGCTGGGGACCACTCTAAAATGTGCAGTTTAGTCACACAACACAATGCCATAGGTGCATCTTGTGCTGGGGACCACTCTAAAATGTGCAGTTTAGTCACACAACACAATGCCATAGGTGCATCTTGTGCTGGGGACCACTCTAAAATGTGCAGTTTAGTCACACAACACAATGCCACAGGTGTATCAAGTTTTGAAGGAGCGTACCAGTGGCATGCTGACTGCAGGAATGTCCACCAGAGCTGTTTCCAGAGGATTTCATTTCAATTTCTCTATCAATGTTGTTTTCGAGAATTTGGCAGTACATCCGACTGGCCTCACCACCGCAGGCCACGTGTAACCACGCCAGCCCAGGACCTCCACATCTGACTTCTTCACCTGCCGGATTGTCAAAGAGGGAAGGTGGGGTGCTGAGGATTATTTCCATCTTTAATAAAGCCCTTTTGTGGGTAAAAACTCATTCTGATTGGCTGGGACTGGCTTCCCAGTGGGTGGGCCTTTGCCCACCCATGGCTGCACCCCTGCCCAGTCATGTGAAATCCATAGAATAGGGCCTAATGAATTTATTTCCATTGACTGCTTTCCTTCTATGAACTGTAACTCAGTAAAATCTTTTAAATTGTTGCATGTTGAACTTATATTTTTGTTCACTATACATTCATCTCAGATCCATCATTTCTCATTTGATCCAGTAAGAGATTTACATTGAAATACCCCTAATCATTGCCATTTTTTAAAATTGGACTCTTATTGCAGTAGTACCGCCAGAAAATGTAAATAGATTATGATCACAACCTCTGGAAATGAACATCAGTTCTGCTTACATGACATCTACAGAACTCTCAAGTAAACGTTTTATTGGATAGATCAATTGTCGTATCTTGGAATACTTTTATTGGCCAACAGTAACTGCAACTGTGATAAGAATGTATTACTTTGATGGCCCCATAAGAAAGTTGTGTCTGGTTAATGTAAATGCTTTAAAAAAGAGAATGGTTTTTGTTGTTGCATAAAGGCACAACACCTGTAGGGGGCAAAAGTATGATAGAAAACAATTATTATCATTTGTAAACAAAGCTATTTTCCCTCCACGTCTGTCTCCATGGTGTCTTATGAACTCACCCCCAAGGAACATGTTGTACTGTTTGATCTGGAGGCATTGAATCAGACTAGTTTAAGCCTTAACTTGGGAACAGAACATCCTCTAAGATCAGCAAACACAACTGATAGGACACATGGATCAAAGCAAGAACCTAACAAATAATAATTATGCATTTGTAGGCATAAAAAGAGAGAACAAAGTCAGACATAAACATATTGTACATTATTAAACGAAGAACAGCGAGAATCCACTGCAGGATTCATAAGTGGGTCAAAAACAACCAAACAACAGTTACAGAGAAAGAGTTGTTCACCCTCCTTTTTAAAGCCCTTTTCAGCATTGGACCCGATCGATGATCCCAGAGAATCATTTGTTACTGGTGTTTTTTCTTACACTCTTTTTAGTGCTGTAGGCCTAAATACACACTGCCAAATCCACATCTACTGTAGAAAATGGTTTGCTTAGGTTTCTCAGAGATGGATACATTTCGGATTTTATGTTCTCCTATTTTTTTAAAAATACAATTAAAATAGGCCACACATTGACGTGCAAAGTAGGCCTACAATGTTTGATGGAGAGAGGGGGACTGTTTAGTATAGATCACGAGGCATTCCTTTCAAGCTTTTGCTAATGCTATGTTATTAAATTTGTTTTTACTGAAGCATCTAAAATGTTCATGGAAAATTACATGATGAATATTCAATATTAAGTCTGTCACTCAGTGTTCAATTCTTAAGCTACTGGTAGATAGATTGAAATAGGAAATTAAACATAGCTTACCCACCTCAAAATTACCCACCTGCTGCGCCAGGAAATTGCATTTAATTTAGATTGTCTTTAAATTGGGTTATTTTTTGTATTTTTTCATGATTTACTGAATCCAATGATGGCCAGCCCTACACTACACTGCTTTGCTTCACCCATACCATTTCCTTGCCTATGTCGCCCTCCAGTGGCCGGATACTGTATATTATGTAGGTATACCTTGTCAAACTGGTCTCCGAGCATTTAATATTATTCTGAATGTAAATAGGAAACCCTCCTTTTAGTATGATATGTTACGTTTTGTATGGCATGTATTAATTTGTGGATGTCCATCATCCATTTAGTATGATATGTTACGAGTTGCAATGTATACAAATGTTACATATTTGCAAAACGTACAGTATATTACACATTTCCTAAATGTAGGATATGTTACAAATTCCAATTTGTTGTTGCTAGCATTAGCTAGGTGGCTAACGCTAACGTTAGCTTGCTGCCTAACGTTAGCTAGGCTAGGGGTAAGGGTTTAAGGTTATGGTTAAGGTTAGGAGATAGGTTCGGTTTGGGGGAAGGGTTAGCTAAAATGGTTAAGGGTTAGGAGACAGTTTAGCTATCATGCTAAGTAGCTAAAAAGTAGTAAGTAGTTGCAAACAAACTTATTTAACTAGGCAAGTCAGTTAAGAACAAATTCTTATTTTCAAAGACGGCCTAGGAACAGTGGGTTAACTATTTGCAAAGTTGCTAATGAGCTGAAATTATAAAGTTGTTCATGTAGAGATTTGAACACAAAACTTTAAGTTGCTAGACGTTCACTTTCTACGCCCGACCAACCACCCTCCTTTTGATTTTGTCTTAAGTATACTTCTGTCTTATGTAACCAAACAAATCTAACATCATACCAATTTGAATGTCCCAACTTTTTGCTTACTAAGTTACATCTAGTCTATGAGACCAGGCAGACTATATAGGTCAGTAAAGCAATTCATCGATCCATCAATAAAGTGACCAAAAGCTTGACACCTGTAACAACGTAATCTATTCGGCACAAAAGCTTGTACAGGATAACTTACATATCCTAATATCACTTGGGCAAAGACTCAACATCAAAACTCAAAAGAACAGACAATGACTCTTCTGTTTCACCACTCACACCATCCTGTCTGCGTCGCACCAAACCACGAGCATCACAAACACCAGGAATCTTCCCCTTTAGTCGGTCAACTTTTACATTTACTGCTACCCCAGTACAAAACAAGGTCGCTTCTAGACACCTTGATTGAATCCTCCTTTCCCACTGCCCAAATTAATCTCGTTGTCCAGAAAACGCAGTCCAATAAGAATTGCATTATTGGACCGGTCCTTGTCTTCTACTACAACTTTTGCTCGTTTTGTTCACCTGGGGCGACAGGGTGTCAAGCTTTTGGGCATGTGGCAGCAGTGTGTCGGAGGGAGGTTCCTAGGTGGGAGAAGTGTGCAGAAGGGCATGAGACAAAGGAATGTGTAGCATTGGAGAAAGTAGTGTAATGTGTTAATCTAAAATGTCCCGTGCGAGAGAGGCAGGTGGAGGTTTCCAGGATTAGAGTAGTGCAGAAGTTGTCATATGCAGAGGCATCAAAGAAAGTAGAGGAAGATGGGTCAAGGGGAGGGATCCTGAGAAGAGTGGTGTGAGTAGTGTATCTGTACCAGTACAGAGGGATAGGCCAACAAGTGATATGTGTTTCAGTAAGATTGGATTTTTAGCATTTATAGCAATGACTGTACTGCAGGGATGGAATGTAAGTCGCACAAATTTGAGGTTGTGATGGCAACTGCAGAGAGGTATTATTTATTATATATATTATTATATTATATATGATTTATTTAGGTGTGTGAGACTTGACATCAGAAGAGTTACAAGGTGTGTTAAGTGGTGGTGTCCCATCCTTTCAGGTTGTTGGCCTGAGGTGGGAGTAAATAGATTTAATTAGTTGAGTAGGGTGGTGTTATTTTTTATTATTTGATCATTATTTTTTTCTGAGTCTTGTGTTAGATGTTAGAGTATTTCTTGATTTATTCAAGCAAAGTATAAGGGAGTACTCCAGTCTAGTAGGGGGCGTTAATGCAACATTTATTGGATGCCAACCGCCGTTAAACCTGAAGAAGAAGTAGTTTTGCTACTTTCGAACACTGCCGATGCCTATGGTTACGCCTGTGTAGCTAGCTACATGCTAATTCTCAAAGCGCGCTCAGTTGACCTATTTTGCAGGTGTTTTACATGGTGCGTTACCGCTAGCTTTCATCTCATTTTTTGAAGACGCTACTCAATATGATGGGTGAACCGGTGGCTGATATGTGTGATCAGCTTGTTAAAGCTGTGAACGTGATGATGGACGCGGAATCTAGCCAAATATATCGCTTGGAGGCCCTAAAGGTATCTTGATGGCTAGATGCTAGCTTGCTAATGTTAGCTGGTAAGGTTGCCCAAAGGCCGGCAGATGGCTAACTAGCTCGCTTTCCTATTTGCGATGTGATGCGATTGCTTGACTGAAAATGTGCATAGATGCATAGCTATAACTTCACATTATAGTTAACATGTCCATTGCATGTGGCTCCCGAGTGGCGCAGCGTTCTAAGGCACTGCATCTCAGTGAAAGAGGCGTCACTACAGTCCCAGGTTCGAATCCAGGTTGTATCACATCCGGCCGTGATTGGGAGTCCCATAGGGCGGCGCACAATTGGCCCAGCGTCGTCCGGGTTTCGCCGGGGTAGGCCGGCAGCAGCGACTCAAATAAGAATTTGTTCTTAAATGACTTGACTTATGAAATTAAATCATCAATAGGCTAGATAGGTAACGTCAGATGGCGAGGATCATAACGTTACCGTTTCCAGCTACGGATTTCATTCATTGCACGTCGCTAGTTAGCTAGAGCCATTGCTGCTGACTGATGCCCTCAAACTGAATGAAAGATAAGCTAACGTTATGTCAACCATTTAGCCTAGTTATATTGATTGCGTTTAATCAACTGAGTTATGCATTGTTTCGAGATATTAATTAACTTCTCTCTGTAAAGCTCCATAAACTACATTGATAGCAGATATAGATGACAGATAGATGAGATATATATATCATTGCAAGTTCACAGTTTTCATGTTTTATTCATCCATTCAAATCAAATCAAATTTTATTTGTAACACATACACATGGTTAGCAGATATTAATAATGCCAGTGGAGCGAAATGCTTGTGCTTCTAGTTCCGACAATGCAGTAATAACCAACGAGTAATCTAACCTAACAATTCCACAACAGCTACCTTATACACACAAGTGTAAAGGGATGAAGAATATGTACATAAAAATGTGAATGAGTGATGGTACAGAACGGCATAGGCAAGATGCAGTAGATGGTATAGAGTACAGTATATACATATGAGATGATTACTGTAGGGTATGTAAACATTATATTAAGTGGCATTGTTTAAAGTGGCTAGTGATACATTTTTACATTTTCCATTATTAAAGTGGCTGAAGTTTAGTCAGTATGTTGGCAGCAGACACTCAATGTTAGTGTTGGCTGTTTAACAGTCTGATGGCCTTGAGATAGAAGCTGTTTTTCAGTCTCTCGGTCCCTGCGTTGATGCACCTGTACTGACCTCGCCTTCTGGATGATAGCGGGGTGAATAGGCAGTGGCTCGGGTGGATGTTGTCCTTGATAATCTTTATGGCTTTCCTGTGTCATCGGATGGTGTAGGTGTCCTGGAGGGCAGGTAGTTTGCCCCCGGTGATGTGTTGTGCAGACCTCACTACCCTCTGGAGAGCCTTACGGCTGTGGGCGGAGCAGTTGCCGTACCAGGCGGCGATACAGCCCGACAGGATGCTCTCGATTGTGCATCTGTAGAAGTTTGAGTGCTACCCTCTCCACTACTGTCCCGTCGATGTGGATAGGGGGGTGCTCCCTCTGCTGTTTCCTGAAGTCCACGATCATCTCCTTTCTTTTGTTGACGTTGATTGAGTGTGAGGTTATTTTCCTGACACCACACTCTGAGGGCCCCCACCTCCTCCCTGTAGGCCGTCTCGTCGTTGTTGGTAATCAAGCCTACCGTTACACAGTCGTGGGTGAACAGGGAGTACAGGAGAGGGCTCAGAATGCAACCTTGTGGAGCCCCAGTGTTGAGGATCAGCGGGGTGGAGATGTTGTTACCCACCCTCACCACCTGGGGGCGTCCCATAAGGAAGTCCAGTACCTAGTTGCACAGGGCGGGGTTGAGACCCAGGGTCTCGAGCTTGATGACGAGTTTGGAGGGTACTATGGTGTTAAATGCTGAGCTGTAGTCGGTGAACAGCATTCTCACATAGGTATTCCTCTTGTCCAGATGGGTTAGGGCAGTGTGGTTGCAATTGCGTCGTCTGTGATTGGGGCGGTAGGCAAATTGAAGTGGGTCTAGGGTGTCAGGTAGGGTGGAGGTGATATGGTCATTGACTCGTCTCTCAAAGCACTTCATGATGACGGAAGTGAGTGAGATTGTCCTACACGTAGCTGGCTAGGTATATACAGTAGCTAACTGATTGAGTGCATGTTATTAACTTGTCCATGTCGCTCTTTTATTTTTAGTTTTGTGAAGAATTCAAAGAGAAGTGTTCCTTCTGTGTCCCATGTGGGCTACAGTTGGCAGATAAAACTCAAACAGCAGTGGTGAGGCACTTTGGTCTACAGATACTGGAGCACGTCATCAAGTGAGTTATTGAGTATATTGTACAGTCTATAATTCACATGGTTATCCTCAATGATATCAAGACATCCCCCTACACATGTGCCAATGTGTTCCCCAAAACCTTTTTGTTTTTCTTCATGTTGAGAATAGGTTCAGATGGAACAACATGCCACAGCAAGAGAAAGTCCAGCTGAAGAACTGTGCTATGGGGCTATTGTCAACTGTGAGTCTGTTTGGGTGATAAACACCCTGTTAGTGTCTTCATTTTTCTATTCCTCTAGAAAAGAGTATGTGGCAGATAAGATGACGGGTGGAATTACTGGTTGTCTGTCGACCCAATTACAAATATACTTTCAAAAATTCTAACAAATTCCACATTGTTGTGCGATCAGTTAAGTGTACATTAATGAATATGCTGACTCTAGTCTGTTCCATGACTCTGGCACACTGCCTCCCTCTGCAGGGCACATATCCTATCCTGGAGGAGGAGAGCCACATCAAGGACGTTCTCTCGCGGATCATAGTGGAGATGATCAAGAGAGAATGGCCTCAGCACTGGCCTGACATGCTGAAGGAGATGGAGGCACTCACCAGTGTAGGGGTGAGTCGGCACGTTCCCGTTCAGTGTTTCCCCTGGGGTTTTATGCTGGTGCGGTGCCAAGGTACCCAGAGCAACTTTCAGGGCTGAAAATATCACAGCATTCAATTGGAGAGAAAGAAAACTGGGGGTGGGGCGGCTTATTGAAAATGGAAGGGAGCAAGGATTTGGTTTGTAATCTATCCACCAGCGTAGGGTTGAGTCGGCACGTTCCAGTTCAGTGTTTCCCCTAGGTTTTTATGCTGGTGCGGTGCCATGGCCCCTGGAGCAACTTTCAGGGCTGAAAACATCAGTGTCCCCCCCAGGAGGCTCAGACAGAGCTGGTGATGTTGATCCTGCTGCGGCTGGCGGAGGATGTGATCACCTTCCGGACCTTGCCCACCCAGCGCCGCCGGGACATCCAGCAGACTCTCACCCAGAACATGGAGAGTATCTTTAGCTTCCTGCTCGCCATCCTGCAACTCCACGTCGACGAGTACCGCAAACTGGTAAACAGACAATGGTTATAACTGTCTTGTTAAAAAATAATAATAATATGCGGAAGTGTTTTTGACATCTTTTTATTGATATTGTCTTTTTGTACCTCTTCCAGAAAAGAATACCTGGCCAAGAATTGCAGGTAGGAAAGTGTTTTTGATGTACAATATCCACATTTAGATGTTATATTCACATTTAGACACCCAGCTAGAGACTTTTCTGTTTTGTGCATGTTATCCCCTCCCTCCTCTCATCTTCCCCCCTCTTCTTCTCTCCCCCTGGTCAGGCCAAGGCCCACTGTCGGGTAGGCGTGGCCACTCTAAACACCCTGGCAGGCTACATAGACTGGGTTGCCCTGGCAAACATCACCAATGACAACTGTCGCCTGCTGGAAATGCTGTGTCTGTTGCTCAGTGAGACAGAGCTGCAGCTGGAGGCTGCAGAGTGCCTGCTCATCGCCATTAGCCGCAAGGTTAATACAAACCACACAGTACCAGACACTCCCCTTTCTGCAGTCAGGCCTTGTAGGACATGACACGCCCCTTTCTGTTCGGACACACCCCTTTCTGCAAACTACTCTGTAGGACCGGACCAGATATTTTTTCAAGACATTGGAATGAATAATGCAATTACTGTATTATTAGTCAGGTACATCACAGGGCAGAGAACTGTTATGTTAACATGCTTGGTGTGTCTCCGTAGGGGAAGCTGGAGGACAGGAAACCACTCATGGTGCTGTTTGATGACGTTGCCATGCACTACATCCTCTCTGCTGCACAGTGAGTACATTCCCCTCATCACCCACAAGGCCTGGGTTTACACAGCCCTCTCTGCTGCACAGTGAGTACATTCCCCTCATCACCCACAAGGCCTGGGTTTACACAGCCCTCTCTGCTGCACAGTGAGTACATTCCCTCATCACCCACAAGGCCTGGGTTTACACAGCACTCTCTGCTGCACAGTGAGTACATTCACCTCATCACCCACTAGGCCTGGGTTTACACAGCCCTCTCTGCTGCACAGTGAGTACATTCCCCTCATCACCCACAAGGCCTGGGTTTACACAGCACTCTCTGCTGCACAGTGAGTACATTCCCCTCATCACCCACAAGGCCTGGGTTTACACAGCCCTCTCTGCTGCACAGTGAGTACATTCCCCTCATCACCCACAAGGCCTGGGTTTACACAGCCCTCTCTGCTGCACAGTGAGTACATTCCCCTCATCACCCACAAGGCCTGGGTTTACACAGCCCTCTCTGCTGCACAGTGAGTACATTCACCTCATCACCCACAAGGCCTGGGTTTACACAGCAGCATTACTAGCTCATTCTGGCTTCTAATTCTCATTGGTTTGTGGCTACAGGTCTGCAGATGGAGCAGCAATATGCAACAAATCCTCTCCAACACAGTGAGTAGCCTACACATTTTGGTATTCAGCGTCAACGTTCTTGTCCAGCTTTGTTATTTAGCATTTGAGTTCATGGGGCTTGGTACTTTTTCTTTCAGTGAAGTGTGCTGCGATGCTTAAAAATGCACTTTAAGTAAAGTTGGATTTGATTTCCCCCCAGGCCAGTGGGGGCGGGGGTGGTGGAGAGACACTACACCTTCCTGAAGAGGCTATGTCAGGTCCTGTGTGCCCTGGGCAGCCAACTCTGCTCATTAGTGGTGAGTCTGGCTCAGGGTTTCCATTAGGAAAATGTGATGCCGGACAACTTGACCGGGAAGATATACATTTTCCTGCCATTTGAGAAATTTAGCCCGTATGTATTGGGTGCATAATGCATTAGGGCGTCCAGCCACAGTGCTCAGAATGACACATTTAGATGATTTTAATTCATCTTAACAGAACATGCAACTCATGTAATGAAGCAGTCAATGAAACACATTTTCAAACACTTACCAAAATGCAATTCTTAGGAAAACACCATTCTAAACAGAGCACCTGTTAGCGGTTCCATATGTGACAGAGATGAAAATCTCTGTTAGAAACTTAGAAAGAGGGGGATCTAAAGAGGCAATAACAAGAATGGGTTGCTAATATGACTAGGATTGTTGATATGAAGCATGACTTAGCCACAGAGGAATCAAGCTTCTTAATTTTTTTTTGCTGTGGATTGTTTCAAATCACAAGATGATAGGCCTATGCTTATTTGGAAAGGTCGCAGTTTGGGCAGCGCGCGTGGGGCTATAGTTCTGGCTGATTGAGTTGTGGCTGTCAGTGAAAAGCATCTAAAATATGTGTAAAGATAATGTGTCTTGAGTATAATTTAAACTGTTGAGACAAGAAGGGGAGGGGTGTGTGGCGAAGTCTCTCCAGAATGGCTCAGCTATCTCCTGCCAATACTTGCATATTCATTGTGTGAATTGTTTGCCCTTAGATTTAAATTTATTTTTATCAATTCCCCATCACATACAGTGCCTTGCAAAAGTATTCGGCCCCCTTGAACTTTGCGACCTTTTGCCACATTTCAGGCTTCAAACATAAAGATATAAAACTGTATATTTTTGTGAAGAATCAACAACAAGTGGGACACAATCATGAAGTGGAACGACATTTATTGGATATTTCAAACTATTTTTTTAACAAATCAAAAACTGAAATTGGGCGTGCAAAATTATTCAGCCCCCTTAAGTTAATACTTTGTAGCGCCACCTTTTGCTGTGATTACAGCTGTAAGTCGCTTGGGGTATGTCTATCAGTTTTGCACATCGAGAGACTGACATTTTTTCCCATTCCTCCTTGCAAAACAGCTCGAGCTCAGTGAGGTTGGATGGAGAGCATTTGAACAGCAGTTTTCAGTTCTTTCCACAGATTCTCGATTGGATTCAGGTCTGGACTTTGACTTGGCAATTCTAACACCTGGATATGTTTATTTTTGAGCCATTTTGCTTTGTTTTGGATCATTGTCTTGTTGGAAGACAAATCTCTGTCCCAGTCTCAAGTCTTTTGCGGACTCCATCAGGTTTTCTTCCAGAATGGTCCTGTATTTGGCTCCATCCATCTCCCCATAAATTTTAACCATCTTCCCTGTCCCTGCTGAAGAAAAGCAGGCCCAAACCATGATGCTGCCACCACCATGTTTGACAGTGGGGATGGTGTGTTCAGGGTGTTGCTTTTACGCCAAACATAACGTTTTGCATTGTTGCCAAAAAGTTCAATTTTGGTTTCATCTGACCAGAGCACCTTCTTCCACATGTTTAGTGTGTCTCCCAGGTGGCTTGTGACAAACTTTAAACGACACTTTTTATGGATATCTTTAAGAAATGGCTTTCTTCTTGCCACTCTTCCATAAAGGCCAGATTTGTGTAATATACGACTGATTGTTGTCCTATGGACAGTCTCCCACCTCAGCTGTAGATCTCTGCAGTTCATCCAGAGTGATCATGGGTCTCTTGGCTGCATCTCTGATCAGTCTTCTCCTTGTATGAGCTGAAAGTTTAGAAGGACGGCCAGTTCTTGGTAGATTTGCAGTGGTCTGATACTCCTTCCATTTCAATATTATCGCTTGCACAGTGCTCCTTGGGATGCTTAAAGCTTGGGAAATCTTTTTGTATCCAAATCCGGCTTTAAACTTCTTCACAACAGTATCTCGGACCTGCCTGGTGTGTTCCTTGTTCTTCATGATGCTCTCTGTGCGTTTAACGGACCTCTGAGACTATCACAGTGCAGGTGCATTTATACGGAGACTTGATTACACACAGGTGGATTGTATTTATCATCATTAGTCATTTAGGTCAACATTGGATCATTCAGAGATCCTCACTGAACTTCTGGAGAGAGTTTGCTGCACTGAAAGTAAAGGGGCTGAATAATGTTGCACGACCAATTTTTCAGTTTTTGATTTGTTAAAAAAGTATGAAATATCCAATAAATGTCGTTCCACTTCATGATTGTGTCCCACTTGTTCTTTATTCTTCACAAAAAAATACAGTTGTATATCTTTATATTTGAAGCCTGAAATGTGGCAAAAGGTCGCAAAGTTCAAGGGGGCCGAATACTTTCGTAAGGCACTGTATGTCACCAGTAGGAAATGTGATGTTAATCCCGTCATTTTTTACATTTCTGTTAATTCATGTGTTAATTACAGTCATTTACCGTTCTCATTCTCGTGGAAACGTTGCTTTCAGAGTTCACAACCTGCTACACTTGTGAGAGACAAGTTTTGGTTTATTTCATAACCATTTATGAGATTTGTACATTTTATTCATTGTCTTTTGTTTGAAGTTCTCCACGTGAGCAATGAGCATGTGTTTGGTTTCTCTGTCCTGTTAACTTTGAGGTTTCATAAGAAAGTTATTTGTTTCTAGCCATTTTGAGCCTGTAATTCCTCTCTATTTAATGAAGCTGCCAGTTGAGGACTTGTGAGGCATCTGTTTCTCAAACTAGATACTCTAATGTACTTGTCCTCTTGCTCAGTTGTGCACCGGGGCCCCCCACTCTTCTTTCTATTCTGGTTAGAGACCGTTTTTGCTGTTCTGCGAAGGGAGTAGTCAACAGTGTTGTACAAGATCTTCAGTTTATTGGCAAGTTCTCACATGGACTAGCCTTCATTTCTCAGATCAAGAATAGACTGACGAGTTTCAGAAGAAAGTTCTTTGTTTCTGGCCATTTTGAGTCTGTAATCCAACCAACAAATGCTGATGCTCCAGATACTCAACTCGTCTAAAGAAGGCCAGTTTTATTGCTTCTTTAAACAGAACAGCAGTTTTCATCTGTGCTAACATAATTTTAAAAGGGCTTTCTAATGAACAATTAGCCCTTTTAAAATGATAAGCTTGGATTAGCTAACACAACGTGCAATTGGAACACAGGAGTGATGGTTGCTGATAATGGGCCTCTGTACACCTATGTAGATATTCCATAAAGAATCAGCTTTTTCCAGCTACAATAGTCATTTACAACATTAACAAATTCTACAGTGTATTTCTGATCAATTTGGTGTTATTTTAATGGACAAGAAATGTGCTTTTCTTTCAAAAACAAGGACATTTCTAGGTGACCCAAAATGTTTGAATGGTCGTTTACATTGACTGTTATTTCCATCACTGAATAAAAAACATTATTTTGTCATTTTGGCCAGCAAGTTTTCTGCTTTTCGTTTGTTTTAGCAGCCAAAAGCTGTACAAAAAAAAGTGCACGTGGGTGTCTTGATTGTGTCGTTTGTGCTTCTAATGCAGGGTTCAGATGTGGAGGTAGAGGTACCAGCAAACCTTAGCAAGTACACAGAAGCGTTCCTGGCCTTCACCACACACCCAAGCCAGGCGAGTTACCTACTGTTAAAATAAAGTACTAGCCAGGTAGCTAACACTACTGTTTCTCCATATCCCACTTTGTCAGATCTGGTCCTCGAGCACTGAACATTGAGACATAGTATTCTTACATTTTTTTGATCTGTTCTGATAAACTACCCTACTCTGAACTAAAGTATTTGTCTTTTCCCACCAGTTCCTTAGGTCTTCCACCCAGATCACATGGGGAACTTTGTTCAGACATGAGATACTCTCCAAGGATCCTGTCATCATCCAGATGACCATCAAGTACTTTAGAGCCACCATGACCAACCTAGTCAAGGTGAGACAGGCTACAATGTACATGCATCCAAGACTTTGTGCAGTTGCACATTAAAGCATCAAAATGTTCATTAGAAAAAGTGAACATGTAAACGACTCACAAATTGATCTACACACGAAGGCACAAATTATACATCTAAAATATAACTACACGGAAATCCAAAATACGTGTAACAACTACACGGAAATCCAAAATACGTGTAACAACTACACGGAAATCCAAAATACGTGTAACAACTACACGGAAATCCAAAATACGTGTAACAACTACACGGAAATCCAAAATACGTGTAACAACTACACGGAAATCCAAAATACGTGTAACAACTACACGGAAAGGTTTAGCTCTTCCACTATGTATACTTTGTCTCTACATGCAAGGATCTTTTAATTGTATGAATTGCTGTTCTATATTGTTGTGTTCCTCCTGCTAGACTGGTTTCCCTTCCAGCAACGACAGTCCCAGCTGTGAGTACTCCCGTCATGACTTCGACAGTGATGAAGACTTCAACTCCTTCTTCAACTGTAAGCAATGTGACTCCTATTGTGTTTGAATACGTTAGACTTAAACAATATTAATATAGTACATTTTTCTTGCCATTGAAATAATATTTTGTCCAGTTCGTTCCTACGGCTCACGACCCTGATGCTTGTGTCCGTGTTTCCGATGTCTTCCAGCGTTCCGAGCGCAGCAGGGGGAGGTGGTCCGGAATGCGTGTCGTATTGTCCCCTTGGAGGCCTTCCAGATTGCAGCAGAGTGGCTGCAGTATCAGATCAGTGCGCCCATCGATATCGGAACCACTGTGTGTACGTGCTGCTTCTCGACTGTGACTCATAGTGGCGATCTGGGGAGGGGGGATCTCTCGTGTGGGGGGTCACTGATGGTGAATATGTGAGGAGTCCATTTGATTGCTCAAATCAAGAGTTTCTCATATGAGTTTGAGGAGGTTTTTAAAAAGGAAATGCTTCTTTATTTGTATGAGTTCTCACGATTAACAAAAAATACATTAATTCTCGTAATCACTCTGAAATGGCGCCAAGTGACAGGAAATGATGGGTCGAGAGATACAGTTGATGCATGTTAACTAATCAGCCTGATTAACTATACTCTCTCTTTTCCCCTTTTTACTCCTCCTGACTCGTTCTCTCTTTTCGGTCTTTCTGTCTTCCTCCTTTTCTTTCCAGTTAAGACGGCTGAGGGGCTGTGTTCTATCCTGTCTCCGTCAGTGGTCCAGTGGGATGCTATGACCTTCTTTACAGAGAGTGTTGTGGGAAAGATCTTTAAGAACGTGGAGGATGAGGTACAAGCTGCCAAATGAGAATAGCTACCCACAGCAGAGAGATGGAGAGAGCAAAAATATTATTTTACAGAGGAGGGTAAGAGGGGTAGAGAGCGCAAAGTGTAAACGCTACCAGGGGGGTGCCCTAGATAGCAACAAAATGTGTAGGGATTTTTGAAACGCATAACTATTGATTCATATTTTTTCAAACTAGTGTTGGTGTAACTTTATATGAAGAGTCCGTAATAAGTTATTTATAAGGTAGTCACAAACTGATCACCATTTTATTAATTACTACTACATTTGTAAATGTTAGTAAGGTAGTCATTCAGAACAACAAAATGGATATATACTGAACATAAATCGAGGGATTGGCTGAACAGATCGTTGGTTCTGCCTTTGTCTCCCTCGACAACGTGCCTGACCACAGACTCCGCTCCATATCCTTCTGTCCCATTTAGCTGCCAATCACATACAGTGGGGCAAAAAAGTATTTAGTCAGCCACCAATTGTGCAAGTTCTCCCACTTAAAAAGATGAGAGGCCTGTAATTTTCATCATAGGTACACTTCAACTATGACTGACAAAATGAGGGAAGAAAATCACATTGTAGGATTTTTAATGAATTTATTTGCAAATTATGGTGGAAAATAAGTATTTGGTCACCTACAAACAAGCAAGATTTCTGGCTCTCACAGACCTGTAACTTCTTCTTTAAGAGGCTCCTCTGTCCTCGTTACCTGTATTAATGGCACCTGTTTGAACTTGTTATCAGTATAAAAGACACCTGTCCACAACCTCAAACAGTCACACTCCAAACTCTACTATGGCCAAGTCCAAAGAGCTGTCAAAGGACACCAGAAACAAAATTGTAGACCTGCACCAGACTGGGAAGACTGAATCTGCAATAGGGAAGCAACTTGGTTTGAAGAAATCAACTGTGGGAGCAATTATTAGGAAATGGAAGACATACAAGACCACTGGTAATCTCCCTCGATCTGGTGCTCCACGCAGGATCTCATCCCGTGGGGTCAAAATGATCACAAGAACGGTAAAGCAAAAATCCCAGAACCACACGGTGGGACCTAGTGAATGACCTGCAGAGAGCTGGGACCAATGTAACAAAGCCTACCATCAGTAACACACTACGCTGCCAGGGACTCAAATCCTGCAGTGCCAGATGTGTCCCCCTGCTTAAGCCAGTACATGTCCAGGCCCGGCTGAAGTTTGCTAGAGAGCATTTGGATGATCCAGAAGAAGATTGGGAGAATGTCATATGGTCAAAATATAACTTTTTCGTAAAAACAACTCGTCGTGTTTGGAGGACAAAGAATGCTGAGTTGCATCCAAAGAACACCATACCTACTGTGAAGCATGGGGGTGGAAACATCATGCTTTGGGGCTGTTTTTCTGCAAAGGGACCAGGACGACTGATCCATGTATCGTTAGATTTTGAGTGAAAACCTCCTTCCATCAGCAAGGGCATTGAAGATGAAACGTGGCTGGGTCTTTCAGCATGACAATGATCCCAAACACACCGCCCGGGCAAAAAAGGAGTGGCTTCATAAGAAGCATTTCAAGGTCCTGGAGTGGCCTCTCCAGTCTCCAGATTCCCAACCCCATAGAAAATCTTTGGAGGGAGTTGAAAGTCTGTGTTGCCCAGCAACAGCCCCAAAACATCACTGCTCTAGAGGAGATCTGCATGGAGGAATGGGCCAAAATACCAGCAACAGTGTGTGAAAACCTTGTGAAGACTTACAGAAAACGTTGACCTCTGTCATTGCCAACAAAGGGTATATAACAAAGTATTGAGAAACTTTTGTTATTGACCAAATACTTATTTTCCACCATTATTTGCAAATAAATTCATTAACAATCCTACAATGTGATTTTCTGTTTCCTACAATGTGATTTTAATTTTGTCTGTCATAGTTGAAGTGTACCTATGATGAAAATTACAGGCCTCTCTCTTTTTAAGTGGGAGAACTTGCACAATTGGTGGCTGACTAAATACTTTTTTGCCCCACTGTATGAACGCAACATGCAACAATTTCAACGATTTTACAGTTCATATGAGTAAATCAGTTCATTGAAATTAATTCAATAGGACCTAATCTATGGATTTCACGTGACTGGGCAGGGGCGCAGCCATTGGTGGGCCTGCAAGGGCATAGGCCCACCCACTTGGGAGCTAGGCCCACCCACTTGGGAACTAGTTCCACCTACTTGGGATCTAGGCCCACCCACTGGGGAGCCATACCCAGCCAATCAGAATGAGTTTCTCCCTACAAAAGGGCTTTGTTACAGACTGAAATACTCCTCAGTTTCATCAGCTGTCTGGGTGGCTGGTCTCAGATGATCCCGCAGGTGAAGAAGCTGGATGTGGAGGTCCTGGGCTGGCATTGTTACACGTGGTTGTGAGGCCGGTTGGACGTACTGTCAAATTCTCTAAAACAACGTATCGGCAGCGTATAGTCGAGAAATTAACATTACATTCTCTGGCAACAGTTTTAGTGGACATTCCTGCAGTCAGCATGCCAATTGCATGCTCCCTCAAAAGTTGAGACATCTGTGGCATTGACTGCACTTTTTTTGAGTGGCCTTTTATTGTCCCCAGCACAAGTTCCACCTGTGTAATGATCATGCAGTTTAATCAGCTTGTTGATATGCCACACCTGTCAGGTGGATGGATTATCTTGGCAAAGGAGAAATGCTCACCAACAGGGATGTAAACAAATTTGTGCACAAAATTTGATAGCAATAAGCTTTTTGTGCGTATGGAGAAATTCTGGGATATTTTATTTCAGCTCATGAAATACTTTACATGTTGCATTTATATTTGTGTATGTATTTTTAAAATGTCCTTAAATATTCTGTGTTGTGGGCTTATTCTTTTGCTAGGTGCTGCTGGAATGTTTACCAATGGCAGTGACTAATTACACTGGTCACAGAAAACATTTTAGAAAGCATAAATAGTGCTCACTTTAGGGGCTGCAAAAGTACTTTACTGATGATTTGTAGATGGTTTATAAATGTGGGAGTAATGATTAATAAATGGTGAACACACACTATAAATGGTTTATTACAGACCCTTAAAATAGTGGTTCCCGAGTGTTATGAATGTAATGACAAGAAATTGACGATGTAGAAGAAACTCTGAGTCTAGTGTCCCTTTGCCCCTGCTGTAGAAGTTGCCGGTAGACCAGGGCATTGAGCTGCTACAGGCTGTGTTGAACTACAACACCCAAGACCCTCTCATCCTGTCCTGTGTCCTCACCAACGTCTCTGTCCTCTTCCCCTTCGTCACACACCGAACTCACTTCCTGCCTCAGGTCCTCTACAAGGTGAACACCCACCTGCGCTCAAAAGCATGCACACCGATCTCCAATCTCTCTCTCCTGACCTTTTGTGGATTGTGTCCACCTTTTTAAACTTGAACTTGTTCTTCTTGTCCTTTCCAGCTATTTGCCTCCATCACATTCGAGGTGGTAGAGGAGAGTAAGGTGAGCCGTCTTAAATATTCTTAGGAGGGACGACAGATGTGTTCGTTGGGATTGTGTAGAAGCAATAGGAATCCGAGGCTAAGTAGTATTCCATCCAATCATCAGTCTGACCTGGCATGTCATTTTCAGGCACCACGGACGCGTGCGGTGAAGAACATCAGAAGACACGCCTGCTCCTCCATCATCAAGATGTCTCGAGACTACCCACAATTCATTCTTGTATGTGTCTGCGGTCAAGTTCATCCTACTCCTAGAGAAGGCTCATCCATCGCTGTGCAGTAGAATGGAACAGCTGCTTTAAGTAGATACTGATGAAACCGTTGGCTATGACTCTTAGAACCAGTGTACAAATCTATTGCATCTTACAAGTGTATGTGTATCTGTGGGGGAGGGATGTTTGGGTGTGTCTGTTTTTCATGTAACATCTCACTCTCTGTCTCCATTCAGCCGTGTTTTGACATGATGTATAACCACGTGAAGAAGCTGTTCTCCAGCGAGGCTCTGTTGAACATACTGGAGAAGTGTGCTCTTATGGAGGCCCTGGTCCTCATCAGTAACCAGTTCAAAGACTACAAAAAGCAGAAACACTTCCTGGAGGAGCTCATGGTCACTGTGGTCGCTCGCTGGACCTCCGACGAGATGAGGCGGTATGTACACACACACACACACACGTACGCTGTCTACACTGAACTGCTTACACACACGTACGCTGTCTACACTGAACTGCTTACACACACACACGTACGCTGTCTACACTGAACTGCTTCGCTGTCTACACTGAACTGCTTACACACACACACACGTCTACACTGAACTGCTTACACACACACACGTACGCTGTCTACACTGAACTGCTTACACACACACACGTACGCTGTCTACACTGAACTACTTACACACACACACGTACGCTGTCTACACTGAACTGCTTACACACACACACGTACGCTGTCTACACTGAACTGCTTACACACACACACGTACGCTGTCTACACTGAACTGCTTACACACACACACGTACGCTGTCTACACTGAACTGCTTACACACACACACGTACGCTGTCTACACTGAACTGCTTACACGCACACATGCGTCCTCACACAACATGCGTCCGCACACAACATGCTTACACACACGCTACACACACTAAACTATACACCCACTTGCACTGTATTATACACTGGTTGTTCTCTCTTTGTGTGCATCAGTGTGCTGTGGGATCCTGCTCTGTTCCTGGACTTCGTTGGTGCTGATCAGCTGGTGGCTGAAGGCACAGAACACACAACGGGCATCAACAGGTCAAGGGTAGGTGTGTGTGTGTGTGTGTGTGTGCGTTCATGGCTAAGTGCTAAAACTTTTTATGTGATGTCAGGCTTGCCAATTCAACCAGTTCTGCCAAAACGTCAACTGTATTGAAACATTTGTTATTCACTGTTTGTCTCACCCTGCCCACCAGTTGAGTTTCTGTGTGTACACCATCCTGGGGGTGGTGAAGAGGGCCCGCTGGCCGGCTGACCTGGAGGAGGCCAAGGCAGGGGGCTTCGTAGTGGGCTACACCCCTAATGGAGCCCCCATCTACAGAAACCCCTGCAGCGCCCAGGTCCTGGCACTGCTGCCCAACCTGCTCGCCCTCATCAGGTAAGGGGGTGGGGGTGCAGTAGAGAAACATTGTGGGTTTTTGATTAAGATGGTGATGAGGATGATAATAGTATTTGTGATAATGGTGCTGTTTGTGATTGTGGTGATAGTGTTTGTGATAATGGTGGTGATGATGATCATATTTGTGATAATGGTGCTGTTTGTGATTGTGGTGATAGTGTTTGTGATAATGGTGGTGATGATGATCGTGTTTGTGATAATGATGGTGTTTGATTGTGGTGATAATTTTTGATAATGATGGTGATGGTCGTGATAGTGTTTGATGATAGTGATTGTGATGGTGATGATAGTGTTTGATGGTGATGATAGTGTTTGTGATGGTGATGATAGTGTTTGTGATGGTGATGATAGTGTTTGTGATGGTGATGATAGTGTTTGTGATGGTGGTGATAGTGTTTGTGATGGTGGTGATAGTGTTTGATGGTGGTGATAGTGTTTGTGATGGTGGTGGTGATGATAGTGTTTGTGATGGTGATGATAGTGTTTGATTGTGATGGTGATGATAGTGTTTGGTGGTGGTGGTGATAGTGTTTGTGATGATAGTGTTTGTGATGATAGTGTTTGTGATGATAGTGTTTGTGATGGTGGTATTTGTGATGGTGGTGATAGTGTTTGTGGTGGTGGTATTTGTGATGGTGGTGATAGTGTTTGTGATGGTGGTATTTGTGATGGTGCTGGTGGTGGTGGTGATAGTGTTTGTGGTGATGGTGGTGATAGTGTTTGTGGTGATGGTGGTGATAGTGTTTGTGATGATGGTGGTGATAGTGTTTGATGATGATGGTGGTGATAGTGTTTGTGGTGGTGATAGTGTTTGTGATGATGGTGGTGATGGTGTTTGTGATGATGGTGGTGATAGTATTTGTGATGGTGTTTGTGATGGTGGTGTTTGTGATGGTGGTGGTGATAGTGTTTTATGGTGGTGTTTGTGATGATGGTGGTGGTGATAGTGTTTGTTATGGTGGTGGTAATAGTGTTTGTTATGGTGGTGGTAATAGTGTTTGTTATGATGGTGGTAATAGTGAGTTTTATTATGATGGTGGTAATAGTGAGTTTTATTATGATGGTGGTAATGGCGGGTGTTTGTTTGTTATGATGGTGGTAATGGTGAGTGTTTGTTTGTTATGATGATGGTGGTAATGGTGGGTGTTTGTTTGTTATGATGGTGAGTGTTTGTTTCTTATGATGATGGTAATGGTGAGAGTGTTTGTTTGTTATGGTTGTGGTAGTGGTGAGAGTGTTTGTTTGTTATGATGATGGTGGTAATGGTGGGTGTTTGTTTGTTATGATGGTGGTAATGGTGAGAGTGTTTGTTTGTTATGATGGTGGTAGTGGTGAGAGTGTTTGTTTGTTATGATGGTGGTGGGTGTTTGTTTGTTATGATGATGGTGGTAATGGTGGGTGTTTGTTTGTTATGATGGTGGTAGTGGTGAGAGTGTTTGTTTTTTATGATCGTGAGTTTGTTTGTTATGATGATGGTGGTAATGGATAGTGTTTGTTTGTTTTATGATGGTGAGTGTTTGTTTGTTGTGGTAATGGTGAGTGTTTGTTTATGGTAATGGTGAGTTTGTTTTTTATGATGGTGAGTGTTTGTTTGTTATGATGGTGGTAGTGGTGAGAGTTTGTTTTTTATGATCGTGAGTTTGTTTGTTATGATGATGGTAATGGTGAGAGTGTTTGTTTGTTATGATGGTGGTAGTGGTGAGAGTGTTTGTTTGTTATGATGGTGGTAGTGGTGAGAGTGTTTGTTTGTTATGATGGTGGTAGTGGTGAGAGTGTTTGTTTGTTATGATGGTGGTAGTGGTGAGAGTGTTTGTTTGTTATGATGGTGGTAATGGTGAGAGTGTTTGTTTGTTATGATGGTGGTAGTGGTGAGAGTTGTTTGTTATGATGGTGGTAGTGGTGAGAGTGTTTGTTTGTTATGATGGTGGTAGTGGTGAGAGTGTTTGTTTGTTATGATGGTGGTAATGGTGAGTGTTTGTGATGAACATAATGATAAAGAGGATGATGTTGTTTCTCTGTAGAACCCACAACAGTCTCTTCCTGCCGGAGAACATGTGTTGTCTGAGTGAGACGTTCTCCAAGGCCTACGACATGATAGAGGTGGAGAAGAACATGGTTCTAGGTGAGAGGAACCCCACTGATTCAATGGTTATGCCTGGTTTAGAAACCCTATATCAAAGGTTGGTAACCGTGGCTATAATTTCCCCTTTGAAGGATAATAAACATGAATATTGTGTCCTGACCTGTAGGCCTGCCTCAGCCAGCCCTGGACATCTATGACCCTCCAGTGTATAAGACTCATCTAGAGCGCATGCAGGGATTCTTCTGTACTCTCTACGACAACTGGTGACTTCCTCACTTTGGATAGTCTTCTGCTTCCTCTATCTCCACATACACACACGCACACACAGACACAACCACCAGTCTCGCTCTCTTGCTCATTTCCCCCTCTTCCTCTCGCTTGCGCACCCCCATTCTCTCTCTAGTTACCATATCCTGGGGAAGGCAGGCCTATCATTGCAGCAAGACTTCTACACTATTGAGGGATTGGCTGAACAGATTGTTGGTTCTGTCTTTGTCTCCCTCGACAACGTGCCTGACCACAGACTCCGCACCATGCTCCATATCCTTCTGTCCCATTAGCTGCCAATCACATGTGAATGCAACGTGCAACAATTTCAACGATTTTACTGAGTTACAGTTCATATAAGGAAATCAGTCAATTGATATTAATTCATTAGGCCCTAATTTATGGATTTCACATGACTGGGCAGGGGTGCAGCCATGGGTGGGCCTGGGAGGGCATGGCCCCACCAACTTGGGAGTCAGGCCCACACACTGGGGAGCCAGGCCCAGCCAATCAGAATGAGTTTTTCCCCACAAAGGGCTTTATTACAGACAGAAATACTCCTCAGTTTCATCAGCTGTCCGGGTGGCTGGTCTCAGATGATTCCGCAGGTGAAGAAGCTGGATGTGGAGGTCCTGGGCTGGCGTGGTTACACGTGGTCTGTGGTTGAGGCCTTTTGGAAATAGTGCCAAATTCTCTAAAACGACATGGTAGAGAAATTAACATTAAATTCTCTGGCAACAGCTCTGGTGGACAGTCCTGCAAGTCAGCATGCCAATTGCGCACTCCCTCTAAACTTGAGACATCAGTGGTGTTGTGTGACAAAACTGCACATTTTAAAGTGGACTATTATTGTCCCCAGCACAAGATGCACCTGTGTAAAGATCCTGCTGTTTAATCAGCTTCTTGACATGTCACACCTGTCAGGTGGATGGATTATTTTGAGAAAGGAGAAATGCTCACTAACAGGGATGTAAACATTTGTGCACAACATTTGAGAGAAATAAGCTTTTTGTACGTATGGAACATTTCCGGGATCTTTCATTTCAGAGCATTGAACATGGGACCAACACTTTGCATGTTGCGTTTATATTTTTTGTTTAGTGTATATATTAATTTTGTTCAGACAAAAAGGGATTATAATGTCATTGTTAGTGATCAAATACATTGATAATAGCATTGACTTTACATGTACAGTATCCATTCAGTCCAACTGTGTTCCTTAATGTGTGTGTGAACGGGTGTTCCTGAAGCAGCTGGTGGTGTCATGTCCTCAGGAGTGCTACAACAGTCTGCTCTGCCCCCTGCTGGGGCCTCTGTTCGCCTACATGCTACAGGTCTGAACTCTCAAGCTTTTCCCCCTTGTGCCTGTGAAGCAATATACAAAAAAGGAGAGTTTCTTTGCATGTAAAAAAACAATAAATAAATGAATAAAAAACCCACACAAAACAAAGTACTCACAACAAAAAAGGTTAACTGTGGTGCAACTACCAAACTAACAGAAATCAGAGGCTGATCAAACACTCCAAGCTTATTGTCATGCGCACGAGTAATCAGTCACTATTAATAAGAAATGGGACAACCTATCATGTGACGTGTTGACTCTGTTTATTTATACAGAGACTCAATCTCAGGTGGCAGATCATCAACCAGAGGAGTACTGTCAGGTAAGATATGTCCATCTGTGGGTCCTTATGAAGGCATGTGGTCTCTGTCAACATACCACTAGCACAAGAAAACCTCCGCATTGAAAATCTCTTTCTCCGTGTGTAGTGGGGAGGAGGAGGAGGACGAGTCGTGTGAGGAGAATCAGGAGATGCTGGAGGAGCAGCTAGTTCGGCTGCTCACGAGAGAGGTTCTGGACCTGCTCAGTAAGTCCACACTTTTGGGAGAAAGGTCAGATTATTGGGATGCAGGGAGCGATTAACTAGCACTTTCAATCAGAGACCTTCAAGGGTCCAAATAAATAACTCCATTCAGAACATTAAGTAGCAGCATACCGGTTGGCTGTTGGTCGTTGTAGCCTGTCCTTCTCCTTGAACTTTTAATTCCATCTTCCATTGATTAGATGTCTCCTAACTTTTGCCCCACACACAGCGGCTCTGACTGTTAGCCTATTGCAACTTTGATGACTTGTGATTGGCCAACAACAAGCTACACACACCACGCTCGTGAAAAGCAAGAGCAGCAGCATAAATGATCAAATTTCTCTCTTTCAGCATTCTAATCTGTACGTGTCCTTGCAGTCAAAGTCAGTTAAAATTAGACTTGACAATCCGATCAGACCCGTGTGTAACGGCGTTCGTCTGTAGAAAGAGAGTCGGACCAAAATGCGGCGTGGTGGTTACTCATGTTCTTTAATGAAAATGAACGATACATGAAATAACTAAATATGCAGAACAACAAACGAAACGCGAAAACCTATACAGCCTATCTTGTGACAACAAACACAGAGACAGGAACAATCACCCACGAAACACTCACAGAATATGGCTGCCGAAATATGGCTCCCAATCGGAGACAACGATAATCACCTGACTCTGATTGAGAACCACCTCAGGCAGCGATAGACTACGTAGACACCCCACAAACCCCCAAGACAAAAAACACACCACAATAACCATGTCACACCCTGGCCTGACCAAATAAATAAAGAAAACACAAAATACTAAGACCAAGGCGTGACACCGTGACATTATTTAGAATTGTTGATCCAGACCCTCTTGGGTATTCTGCTACAGGCGGATCCGTGAAGACTTTCAGTTCAGATTCTCCACTGAGCATGTATCTATGTATTTATTTGTTGTCCAGGAGAAGGATTCATCTAAGTCTGAGAAACTGGACCTATGAATTTAGCTCTGCTGCGTATCCATATTTGATAGATTTGGGGTATATCAAAATAAGTCAAATGTATTTATAAAGCCCTTCGTACATCAGCTGATATCTCAGTGCTGTACAGAAACCCAGCCGAAAACCCCAAACAGCAAGCAATGCAGGTGTAGAAGCACGTTGGCTAGGAAAAACTCCCTAGAAAGGCCAAAACCTAGGAAGAAACCTAGAGAGGAACCAGGCTATGAGTGGTGGCCAGTCCTCTTCTGGCTGTGCCGGGTGGAGATTATAACAACATGGCCAAGATGTTCAAATGTTCATAAATGACCAGCATGGTCAAATAATAGGTCTGGGACAGGTAGCACGTCCGGTGGACAGGTAGCACGTCCGGTGGACAGGTAGCACGTCCGGTGGACAGGTAGCACGTCCGTTGAACAGGTCAGGGTTCCATAGCCTCAGGCAGAACAGTTGAAACTGGAGCAGCAGCTCCAGTTGGGGTTTATGGAGTTTATTTCAGTCTAGTCATGTGTCCTAACATTGATCCTTTCCCATCAGCTCACGCCTGCATAATGAAAAAGGTGTCTGCGCCAGCAGGAAACAAGGAAGATGTGGATGGTAAGTTCACTTGTTTTCGAGGGAAGAAAAGTATTACTCAGGTCCACCCCCTTCTCACTCTTCCCCTTCCTTTTTATGTCCTATCCTGTGTGTGTAGAGGAGGAGATGATGTCCACTGAGTCCCAGGCAGTCGCTGTCTCCCCTGCCCAGCCAACAGGCGAACTGACGGAGCTGGGGAAGTGTTTTCTCAAACACGAGGTCAGCACAACACACACACACACACACACACACACCGGAGCATCTACCCATGGCAGTGTGATGGGACTATTTCTCTCCCTCTGCAGGACATCTATATGACCTTGTTGACCATCTCATTCACCTCTCTGTCCTGGAAGGACACCAGTAACTGTCACCGCAGCGCCTCCATCGTGTGCTGGACCCTGCTACGACAGGTAGGCTACACACAGGACAGACTGACAGCAACTTTCCATCCTGAGCACTCCCTATCCATTTAGCTTCCTTTTCCTCTCGCTCCCTCCTTACTCAGTGTCTGTCTGACCGTGTTTGTGCTTCACTACTGTGATTTGAAGATTCCTCCCTCCCTCCACTCTGCTGTCTCTCCCTCTCTCTCGTCACTGTGCCTGTCTCTCCTCCTCTCTTCACTGTGCCTGTCTCTCCTCCTCTCTTCACTGTGCCTGTCTCTCCTCTCTTCACTGTGCCTGTCTCTCCCCCTCTCTCCTCCTCTCTTGTCACTGTGCCTGTCTCTCCCTCTCACTTCACTGTGCCTGTCACTCCCTCTCACTTCACTGTGCCTGTCACTCCTCCTCACTTCACTGTGCCTGTCTCTCCCTCTCACTTCACTGTGCCTGTCTCTCCCTCTCACTTCACTGTGCCTGTCTCTCCCTCTCTCTTCACTGTGCCTGTCTCTCCTCCTCTCTTCACTGTGCCTGTCTCTCCTCCTCTCTTCACTGTGCCTGTCTCTCCTCCTCTCTCCACTGTGCCTGTCTCTCCCCCTCTCTCCTCCTCTCTTCACTGTGCCTCTCCCCCTCTCCTCCTCTCTTCACTGTGCCTGTCTCTCCTCCTCTCTCTTTGCTGTGTCTCTCTCCCCCTCTCTCCTCCTCTCTTCACTGTGCCTCTCCCCCTCTCTTCACTGTGCCTCTCCCCCTCTCTCTTCGCTGTGTCTCTCTCCCCCTCTCCTCCTCTCTTCACTGTGCGTGTCTCTCCCCCTCTCTTCACTGTGCCTGTCTCTCCCCCTCTCTCCTCCTCTCTTCACTGTGCCTCTCCCCCTCTCTCTCGTCGCTGTGCCTGTCTCTCCCCTCTATCCCCCTCTCTTCACTGTGCCTGTCTCTCCTCCTCTCTCTTCGCTGTGTCTCTCTCCCCCTCTCCTCCTCTCTTCACTGTGCCTCTCTCCCTCTCTCTTCACTGTGCCTGTCTCTCCTCCTCTCTTCACTGTGCCTGTCTCTCATCCTCTCTTCACTGTGCCTGTCTCTCCCCTTCTCACTTCACTGTGCCTGTCTCTCCCCTTCTCACTTCACTGTGCCTGTCTCTCCCCCTCTCACTTCACTGTGCCTGTCTCTCCCCTCTCACTTCACTGTGCCTGTCTCTCCCCCTCTCACTTCACTGTGCCTGTCTCTCCCCCTCTCACTTCACTGTGCCTGTCTCTCCCCCTCTCACTTCACTGTGCCTGTCTCTCCCCCTCTCACTTCACTGTGCCTGTCTCTCACTTCACTGTGCCTGTCTCTCACTTCACTGTGCCTGTCTCTCACTTCACTGTGCCTGTCTCTCCCCCTCTCACTTCACTGTGCCTGTCTCTCCCCCTCTCACTTCACTGTGCCTGTCTCTCACTTCACTGTGCCTGTCTCTCACTTCACTGTGCCTGTCTCTCACTTCACTGTGCCTGTCTCTCACTTCACTGTGCCTGTCTCTCACTTCACTGTGCCTGTCTCTCACTTCACTGTGCCTGTCTCTCACTTCACTGTGCCTGTCTCTCACTTCACTGTGCCTGTCTCTCACTTCACTGTGCCTGTCTCTCACTTCACTGTGCCTGTCTCTCACGTCACTGTGCCTGTCTCTCACTTCACTGTGCCTGTCTCTCACTTCACTGTGCCTGTCTCTCTCTTCACTGTGCGCGTCTCTCCCCCTGCTCTCTTCACTGTGCGCGTCTCTCCCCCTGCTCTCTTCACTGTGCGCGTCTCTCCCCCTGCTCTCTTCACTGTGCGCGTCTCTCCCCCTGCTCTCTTCACTGTGCGCGTCTCTCCCCCTGCTCTCTTCACTGTGCGCGTCTCTCCCCCTGCTCTCTTCACTGTGCGCGTCTCTCCCCCTGCTCTCTTCACTGTGCGCGTCTCTCCCCCTGCTCTCTTCACTGTGCGCGTCTCTCCCCCTGCTCTCTTCACTGTGCGCGTCTCTCCCCCTGCTCTCTTCACTGTGCGCGTCTCTCCCCCTCTCTGACTCTGTTGTGTTCAGGTTGTAGGTGGGAACCTTTTGCCAGAGGCGGTCACATGGTTCTATACCAGTGTTCTGAAGGGACTGCAGATGCATGGGCAGCATGAGATCTGCAACTCAGCCCTCACACAACTGGCCCTGCTTATGTACGAGAACCTGGTGAGAGTCACATTCTCTCCCTCCTAACTCTTCCTCGCCTCCCTGGGTCAGCGGCCGCGGTACATGGAGCTGAGGGCTGTGATGACTCAGATCCCCAACATCACTCACTCTTCTGTCTCCTGTCCTGCTCCTCCCTTCCTCGACAACTAAACCTTTCCTCACTTCCCTCCCTCCCTGGGACAGCGGCCGCGGTACATGGAGCTAAGAGACGTGATGACTCAGATCCCCGACATCAATCTGGAGGCTCTAGACCAGTACGACCAGCGGTTGCTGGAGCCCAGCTCCGCTCAGAGGTTGGGAGAGAAGAAGAGGAAAGACCAGTTCAAGAAGCTCATTGCTGGCGCTGTGGGGGTAATAACACCACCTGCCACCAGGGGGGGGGCTCTATTTAGTTTTTTCTGTAAAATGACCTGCAGCAAAGACCTAGAATTATTTCATTGAAAATAATCTGAAATGTGTCCACTGTGACTTTTGAAATGGATTTGAATTAAAGGATGTAAGTTGCACTGTATTGGCGAGTGCTGTCAGTATTTTAATAAGTTTAATTGAATACGCTCCTATGTAAGACCACCATTCAATCCAAACCGATTCTAAATTGTTCTTGATCTCTCCTACCCACAGAAAGCTCTGGCCCAGCAGTTCAAAAAGGAGGTACATATCCGAAATCTTCCGTCTCTTTTTAAGAAGCCGAAGCCTGAGAAAAGGGACATTCTGGAGACCAGTGAGAGTGGAGCACTAGCAGCACTCTTCTCCCCAGTGCTGGATGACATCTAGGAGCACTAGCAGCACTCTTCTCCCCAGTGCTGGATGACATCTAGGAGCACTAGCAGCACTCTTCTCCCCAGTGCTGGATGACATCTAGGAGCACTAGCAGCACTCTTCTCCCCAGTGCTGGATGACATCTAGGAGCACTAGCAGCACTCTTCTCCCCAGTGCTGGATGACATCTAGGAGCACTAGCAGCACTCTTCTCCCCAGTGTTGGATGACATCGAGGAGCACTAGCAGCACTCTTCTCCCCAGTGTTGGATGACATCTAGGAGCACTAGCAGCACTCTTCTCCCCAGTGCTGGATGACATCTAGGAGCACTAGCAGCACTCTTCTCCCCAGTTCTGGATGACATCTAGGAGCACTAGCAGCACTCTTCTCCCCAGTGTTGGATGACATCGAGGAGCACTAGCAGCACTCTTCTCCCCAGTGTTGGATGACATCGAGGAGCACTAGCAGCACTCTTCTCCCCAGTGTTGGATGACATCTAGGAGCACTAGCAGCACTCTTCTCCCCAGTGCTGGATGACATCGAGGAGCACTAGCAGCACTCTTCTCCCCAGTGTTGGATGACATCGAGGAGCACTAGCAGCACTCTTCTCCCCAGTGTTGGATGACATCGAGGAGCACTAGCAGCACTCTTCTCCCCAGTGCTGGATGACATCGAGGAGCACTAGCAGCACTCTTCTCCCCAGTGCTGGATGACATCGAGGAGCACTAGCAGCACTCTTCTCCCCAGTGTTGGATGACATCTAGGAGCACTAGCAGCACTCTTCTCCCCAGTGCTGGATGACATCGAGGAGCACTAGCAGCACTCTTCTCCCCAGTGTTGGATGACATCGAGGAGCACTAGCAGCACTCTTCTCCCCAGTGTTGGATGACATCTAGGAGCACTAGCAGCACTCTTCTCCCCAGTGCTGGATGACATCTAGGAGCACTAGCAGCACTCTTCTCCCCAGTGTTGGATGACTGGAGCACTAGCAGCACTCTTCTCCCCAGTGTTGGATGACATCGAGGAGCACTAGCAGCACTCTTCTCCCCAGTGTTGGATGACATGAGCACTAGCAGCACTCTTCTCCCCAGTGCTGGATGACATCTAGGAGCACTAGCAGCACTCTTCTCCCCAGTGCTGGATGACATCTAGGAGCACTAGCAGCACTCTTCTCCCCAGTGCTGGATGACATCTAGGAGCACTAGCAGCACTCTTCTCCCCAGTGCTGGATGACATCTAGGAGCACTAGCAGCACTCTTCTCCCCAGTGCTGGATGACATCGAGGAGCACTAGCAGCACTCTTCTCCCCAGTGCTGGATGACATCGAGGAGCACTAGCAGCACTCTTCTCCCCAGTGCTGGATGACATCGAGGAGCACTAGCAGCACTCTTCTCCCCAGTGCTGGATGACATCGAGGAGCACTAGCAGCACTCTTCTCCCCAGTGCTGGATGACATCGAGGAGCACTAGCAGCACTCTTCTCCCCAGTGCTGGATGACATCTAGGAGCACTAGCAGCACTCTTCTCCCCAGTGTTGGATGACATCTAGGAGCACTAGCAGCACTCTTCTCCCCAGTGCTGGATGACATCTAGGAGCACTAGCAGCACTCTTCTCCCCAGTGTTGGATGACATCTAGGAGCACTAGCAGCACTCTTCTCCCCAGTGCTGGATGACATCTAGGAGCACAGAGGCCCTCAGTCTGGCCTAACACGCACACACACTCCAATCAGCTGTTACAGGACTTCGACTAACACACAAACATGCATACACTTTCTATCCTCCCGGGGACTTTTACTCCTGAAGGATTGGCACAACAATTGTTTGACATTTCTACCCTATCGATCGACAGTCGGATGAATGGACTCTACAATTTGTGGCAGCCTCCCCATTTAGGACAAAGGTAATCAGAATATTCTGTCATGGACTGAATCCTGCTAACTGCTTGATAATATTTATCCAAATAATGTGAGTGTCTGTCTGCCTTGATCAGAAATATAGAACAGTATGATGATGGTGATTGTCCTTCAACAGGACATGGCTTTTGCCATAAACCCTGCAGGTTGTAAATGTAACAAAGAATTGCGTTTATACAGCACATTTCCTCACTAGCACAACACATTTAGCTTTAATTGTGTTTTAGTAGATCCGCAAACATGGACCATCCACCTGGGTGCTCAACGACTGCAACCATTTTGTGCCAGAAGAACTTGAATGGGATCCAGTGAGCATGTCTGAGGTGTTAGACTTCAAAGTAGTCTGCTGTATAAGGAGAGCTATTTTCAAACCAATGTTTTGTACAGAATCATTACTCTGTTGCAGTAGAATTGTCATTTACTTTTTTTGCACTGGTTCTCCCAGCTGTGAACGTATGAGAAGCCAGCACTGCATTCCAACTATGTTAATGGAAGTAGTTTGCCGCAACATCGACTTTTGTTCGGCGGTATTGTTTGTGAAAACTGATCCAATGTGTTCGAGATCCCATATTTTATGCCATCTGTTTTGTAGGTACTATTTGTGTGCATTTGGAAGAAGCTGCAGGCCTGAATCTCAAATCAATATGAAAAATAGGCACCAATTGCTGAGGTTTATATGTTGCCAGTCTGTCTTTCCCATTAATATGGGACCAAAGCTGATTTATCCAAATACATACAGAATGATCATAGTTTTTGATGGCATAAAATATAATAGTCAGGGGACTTTGTTACATCATTTTGGGAGGAATCTTAGATTTTTGGGATGAACTACCCCTTTAAATCTCCCAACCCTGTCAATGATTGATTGTTCACGTGGACAACTTTTTTCCTAATGAATGTAATAAATAAAAAAAAACGTGTACAGGGGGAAAACTATTTAAAACTGTAGTGCTGTTTTTATATTTTGCTGTTTTTAAATAAAGGTAGACTCGTCATTTTAAATGTTACTTTTTTAAATATTTAAGGTTATTCGTTAGTAATCCGTCCCTCCCATTGGTTCATCTTCAGTCAGTGGCCGATTATGGAGTGATTTCAGTGCCAACAGATTGTATTGGAATTTTAACATTTTGAATTTGGTTTAGGATATTGAGTTTGATATTTTTTTTTGTTAAATGCACAACTTGAATCATTGAATTCATACATTTTACTTGTATTTCAGGATTTGAAACTGAATTATATGAATATTTATGGTAGATATTGTATTCATTGTCTGTATCAAGTTTACAAACCACCTTTTGAAGTTATTCAAAGTTCCATATATTCAACTTCTCAGATTCAGTTTTCAAATTCAGCTCTCTAAATCCAGCTTCAAAACCACAGCCAACATCCTGATACTTTGCCAGCAAGGAAAGGTAGAGGAGAACGGATACACTACATGACCAAAAGTATGTGGACACCTGCTCGTCGAACATCCCATTATAAAATCGTGGGCATTAATATGGAGTTGGTCCCCCCCCCCCCTTTTCTGCTATAAAAGCCTCCACTCTTCTGGGAAGACTTTCCACTAGATGTTAGAACATTGCTGCGGGGACTTGCTTCCGTTCAGCCACAAGAGCATTAGTGAGGTTGGGTGATTAGGCCTGGCTCGCAGTCCGTGTTCCAATTCATCCCAAAGGTGTTCGATGAGATTGAGGTTAGGGCTTTGTAGTCCAGTCAAGTTCTTCCACCCTGATCTCCACAAACAAGTTATCTATGGACCTCTCTTTGTGCACTGGGGCATTGTTATGCTGAAAAACAAAAGGGCCTTCCCCAAACTGTTGCCAAAAAGTTGGAAGCACAGAATTGTCTAGAATGTTATTGTATGCTGTAGCGTTAAGATTTCCCTTCACTGGAACTAAGAGGTATAGCCCGAACCATGAAAAACAGCCCCAGACCAATATTCTACCTCCACCAAACTTTATAGTTGGCACTATGCATTCGGGTAGGTAGCGTACTCCTGTCATCCGCCAAACCCAGATTCTTCTGTCGTACTGCCAGATGTTGAATTTAGTAAAGGATCTAGTTGATACTTTCTTAACTTATTTTTTCCTAACTGCATTGTTGGTTAAGGGTTTGTAAGTTAGAATTTCACTGTAAGGTTGTTGTATGTTGTATTCTGCGTATGTGACAAATACAATTTGGTTTGTATTTTGATTTGATTGGAAGTGTGATTCATCACTCCAGAGAACGTGATTCCACTGCTCCAGAGTCCAATGGCGTTGAGCTTTACGTCGCTCCAGCTTGTGTGTGGCTGCTCGGCCATGGAAACCCATTTCATGAAGCTCCCGACGAACAGTTGTTGTGCTGATTTTGGTTCCAGTAGTGAGTGTTGCAACCAAGGACAGACTATTTTTTTATTACCCCTTTTTCCCCCAATTGGTAGTTACAGTCTTGTCTGATCGTTGCAACTCCCGTACGGAGAGCCTCGTGTCCCCCGAAACACAACCCAGCCAAGCCGTACGGCTTCTTGACACAATGCCCGCTTAACCCGGAAGCCAGCCACACCAATGTGTCGGAGGAAACACCTGGCGACCATGTCAGCGTGCACTGCGCCTGGCCCGTCACAGGAGTTGCTAGAGCGCGATGGGACAAGGACATCCCTGCCGGCCAAACCCTCCCCTCTCTGTGGTAAACAAAGCTTCTGGCAGTTATTGAAGCCAATGTGCCATGTTGAATATATTTTCTTCCAATGAATTTTGCTCTCGCATTTGAACAGTTTTGGTTATAAGCTATTATGACCCTATTTCTGAAACCTAAGACTCTTGAGCATGGATGTGCTTTCTGTTCCCCTCTGATCATGGGCCGTGTTAGAAGGGAATGTCAAACAAAAAACGCAATTTGGCCCCGATAAGAATATAATTTGCCCTCAGAAAAGCCTCAATTCGTCAGGGCATGGACTCTACAAGGTGTCGAATGCGTTCCACAGGGATGCTGGCCCATGTTGACTCCAATGTTTCCCACAGTTGTGTCAAGTTGGCTGGATGTCCTTTGGGTTGTGGACCATTCCTGATACACACAGCGGGGAAACTGTTGTATGAAAAACCCAGCAGCGTTGCAGTTCTTGACACAAACCGGTGCACCTGGCACCTATCTATTCTAAGGCAATTAAATATTTGGTCTTGCCCATTCAGCCTCTGAATGGCACACACACAATCCATGAACTTATGTTATGAGTGTGGGAACATCCTGCCTCTACCAAGCTGCAGGAGACAGTCTTCTGGTCCCACGGTGAGGAATGGAAGAGGAAAGAGAGGAAGAATGCATCAAAGAGAATGAGGAAAGCAGAGGTTGAGGTTGAATTTCATGACGAGTGATTTCTGGGGTAGTGTTAATTGCGGAGGTGGGGGCATTGAAGTTGAAGATTCCCAGTGTTTGTGACGCCTGCCATTTGGTGCGACCCAGACCTGGTAGTGAGCGTGGGGAAGTGAAGGAGTCACTGTCAGTCTTTAGACAACAAAGTCATGTTAGGATATATTAAGTTATCCTGTTAAGAGTTTTTGTGCCGAACCCACTGCAGTGTTTCAGGTTCCACCTGTTATGGTCAGTTGCAGCAGTGTGTAGGATGAACATTCCAAGATGTGATAGTGTGCAGGAGGGCATGGGACAGATGAATGTGATGTTTTGGTGGGACAAGTTGTGTGTGTCAACTGTAGGAGTGCCCATGTAGCTGGGGATAGGAAGTGTGCGTTGTGAGAGAGGCAGGTTGAGGTGGTCAGAGTAGTACAGAAGTTGTCATATGCTACGGGAGTGAAGAAAACAGGAGGATGGGTTAAAGGGTGAGGGATCCTGAGAGGATGACCTTGAATAGTAGATATGTGTAGTACAGAGGGATAGGTCAACAAGTGATATATGCTTCAGTAAGGTTGTATATTCTTAGTGTTCAGACCGCTTGACATTTTCCACATTTTGTTACGTTAGTCTTATTCTAAAATGTATTATTGTTTTTTCCCTCAATATCCCATAATGACGAAGCAAAAACAGTTTTTTATAAATTTTCAAAAATGTATTCAAATAATTTTTTAAAAACATAATCACATTTACATAAGTATTCAGACCCTTTGTCGAAGCACCTTAGGCAGCAATTACAGCCTCGAGTCTTCTTGTGTATGACGCTACAAGCTTGGCACACCTGTATTTGGGGAGTTTCTCCCTTTGCATATCTTCTCAAGCTCTCTCAACTTGGATGTGGAGCGTCACTGCACAGCTATTTTCAGGTCTCTCCAGAGATGTTCAAGTCTGGGCTCTGGCTGGGCTACTCAAGGACATTCAGGAACTTGTCCCAAAGCCGCTCCTGCGTTGTCTTGCCTGTGTGCTTAGGGCCGATGTCCTGTTGGAAGGTGAACCTTCGCCCCAGTCTGAGGTCCTGAGCGCTCTGGAACAGGTTTTCATCAAGGATCTCTGTACTTTGCTCCGTTCATCTTTCCCTTGATCCTGACTAGTCTCCCAGTCCCTGCTGCTGAAAAACATCCCCACAGCATGATGCTGCCATCACCATGCCTCGCCGTAGGATGGTGCCAGGTTTCCTCCATACGTGACGCTTGGCATTCAGGCCAAAGAGTTCAATCTTGGTTTCATCAGACCAGAGAATCTTGTTTCTCATGGGCTGAGAGTCCTTTAGGTGCCAATAGGCACCTAAAAGATTTGATGCAGTGGAGGCTGGTGAGGGGAGCTATAGGGGGACGGGCTCATTGTAATTGCTGAAATGGAACTAAGTGAAACGTGGTTTCCATATGTTTGCTGTGTTTGATACCGTTCCATTTATTCCTCCTATAGCTCCTCTGTTTAGGTGGTAGGGTAAAAAAAAAAAATCATTGTGTGGATCAAAATATAATGGCTTTTATACCCCAGTCTAGTTGGTGGCGGTAATGCAACATACATTGGATGCCATCTGCCGTTAAACCTCACCGAAGAAGAAGGTTTGGGTCCAGTGGAAGCAAAGATATTTCTAACTAACCCAAGATAGTTCATCTGTGTCGTTTACAGTGGAAGCAAATGAAGCATTGTGGGCAGAACAAGCAAGGAGGTGGGTAAAGCGAAGCACGAACTATCGAGATCCTATTGGCGCGTTGTAGCATATATTTGCATATTTCCATTAAGGAACGCCTCTGTGAAGTGCGTTTGTACGCAAACTAATTTCGACCGTGCACTCCTAAACAGCCATTTAAAAAAATTATTAGGGAAAAAGTGTAAAGTATATAAACTTTAGTGCACTGTGTTCGTAACACATTTTAGTTTGGGAACATAAAAATGAATTGAGATCAGATGTTTCATCGATTAGAAAATTAGCAGAACGTTGGACCAGTTGGACTTCCTCTCACTACCATGTTTGTTGGTGAAAAAACATTCTTTAACAGATTCGTCAGATTTATGGCCCTTGAGGTGTCTGGGTTACCCATTCAGTCTGTGGTGCTGATAGTAGTTTCGGCCTCCAAGGAGGCGGGGTAAGGAATGGAACAGCGGAAGATTCAAAATGGACGAAAACACAAGGTAGGCATATCATCTAACAATTGTGACCGCCAAACAGTTTGCACTGTGCATGATAACATAATTACACTCATTATGTGGACATGACTGTTGCTATCTCTCAGATACGCCTATTGTTACTCAACCGGCTGGAGAGAGATTTTACTAGCAACTAGCTAGCTGACTTCCCTAGCCATCTAGCTAGCTATGTTCGTTACTATCCAGCTACACACTTGATCGTTATAATGGGTTTGCAAATTGGTACTTCCAAGACTTGCTCTTTGACACATCAGAACTGAACATTCGTTTTTAGGTAACATTAAGTAGTTAATTCGCTACGAAACAATAACAACCAGACTATTTGTCTACACTCTCTCCCTCCCACCCCGGATGGACCGTGTGCAGTGTAGTGAACTCTCAGGACCCTGCACCACAGCCGGTCATCTTCAACCCAGACTTCTTTGTGGAGCGTCTGAAACATGAGCGTCCCCAGGTGTTCACCGAGCTGGTCCTCAGTAACATCACCAGGCTCATAGACCTGCCAGGGGATGAGTTTGCCCAGCTCACAGGAGAAGCAGACCCCAGACTGCCCACAGCACACACAGGCTTCCTACGCTCTTTGAACTTCCTCAAACGTAAAGGTGAATTAACCATAATGTTGTGTACTCTACACACACACACTTTTATGTAGTTTGCAGTCTGTGCATTTCAAATGTCCTGTGCTGTCCATTCAATACACATCTTTTTTTGTGGTGATTTCCAGGTAAAGGAGTGGTTTTTGGTGCTCCTCTGACGGAGGAGGGCATAGCACAGATCCACCAGCTGATTGAATACCTCAGCAAGAGTGAGTTCTACAGTTATCCCATCTTTACAAGCTCACCTTTCAGCCTGCATCTAGAAATAAACATATAATTTGCTTTCTCAACGTTTTGTAGAAGTGTTCTAATTTTACCAGATCATGTCCTATTTCTGTCCTCAAAATCCTGGCAGGAGCACCTAATAGGCATTATGTGTGTTATTTTCTGGCCCAGTCTGTCTAGTGTTAATTTCTCGTCTTTAAGTCTGAGCGCTGAATGAGTGAGTAGGTATGAGCTCATGGTCTATTTCCTGCTCTAGTGATGTCAACGTCTGAAAGTGGACACTTGGATAGAGCAGGGGAGTCAATAATTCATCTGAAAACACTTTACTCTCCTTTTTTCTGTTTCTGTCTGTTCTCTCCTCTATTTTGCATTTCTGTTTGACCCCCCATTCGCCACTGCTTCTCTCACTCTCATACACCTAATTATCTCTTCCCCTTCTCTCTATCCATCTGTAATCCCTCTCTCATACACCTAATTATCTCTTCCCCTTCTCTCTATCCATCTGTAATCCCTCTCTCATACACCTAATTATCTCTTCCCCTTCTCTCTATCCATCTGTAATCCCTCTCTCATACACCTAATTATCTCTGCCCCTTCTCTCTATCCATCTGTAATCCCTCTCTCTCAGACCTCCATGTGGAGGGGTTGTTCCGTGTGCCAGGCCACAGCCTGCGGCAGGCGGCCCTGCGAGAGATGTTGAACGCCGGGACAGAGATAGACCTGGAGACTGGGGACTTCCATCCTAATGATGCTGCCACCCTGCTTAAAGCATTCCTAGGAGAGCTGCCTGAACCCCTACTCACACACAGACACTACCACGCCTATCTGAAGATAGCAGGTAACATACACAACAAGCCATATAACCTAAATATACACGAGTACACCCCCTCCCCTTGCACTCAGAACAGCCTTAATTTGTTTGGGCAAGGACTCTACAAGGTGTCAAGTATTCCACAGGTTCTTTTATGTTGCCCATTTACCCTCTGAATGGCACACATGCACAATCCATGTCTCAATTGTTTCAACGTTTTAAAATCCTTTAACCTGTCTCCTCTTCATCTACACTGATTTGAAGTGGATTTAACAAGTGACATCAATAAGGGATCATAGCTTTCACATGGATTCACCTGTCATGGACAGAGCAGGTGTTCTTAATGTTTTGTATGCTCAGTCAGTGTAAGTGTTAAATTTTAAACTATTTGTGGATGCAAGTCTGCCAAAAACCAAACGTTATGAAAATAGGGGTGATTATCTCCAGAGCTGACCCAGTTTGATGAGAAGGGGAACAAGACTTCAGTGCCGGATAAGGAGCGTCAGATCGAGACCTTCCAGCTGCTGTTCATGCTGCTGCCTCCAGCCAACTACAGTCTGCTCAAACTGCTCTTGGACCTGCTCTACCACACTGCTCGCAACCAGCACAACAACAAGATGTCTGCCATCAACCTGGCCACCATGGTGGCTCCACACATCATCTGGCCCAAACATGTACGTCTTGTTCAAACCAAAGTTTATTGTTCGTGTACACAGTTTAGTAGATGTTATAGTGGGTGCAGTGAAATGCTTATGTTACTAGCTCCTAACAATGCAGTAAAATGTCAAACCAGACAATCACTTTCTCTCTCCCTCCCCCTCACCATTCTTCTCTCCCATTAGTTGATTATTGTTGTCTCTTCTCATTAGTATTGTGTTTCTTTTCCAGGTGCAAGCCAGTGACCTCCAGGGGAATATTAAGAAGCTAAACAACTCTGTGGCTTTCCTCATCAAGCACTCACAGAAACTCTTCAGGGTGAAAATTGACTGTCGAGCATTCTTTCTCCAGTAGCCATTTTTAATCAATATCTCTATTCATTACCCTCCCCTCTGTCGCACTCAATCATCTGGGTTCTGGAACAATAACTGTCTGGGGATTTTCACCAGAGTCAATACTGTGTCTGCATCAGTCAATCATTTCACATGTCAATCACAGTTTGGTCGCCTGAAACCTGTGAGTCTTGTTTGTCTAAACAATGACAAAGGTGGTAATTGTCTGTGTTTTTACTCAAGGCTCCTGCGTATGTCAAAGAACTCGCCAGCATGCATTTTAAAGGATCAACCACCTCCCAGTTTACGGTGAGTACACTACAGAAACTCTGTCTAGTTGATTTTGATCACTATTTGACTGTGTTGGGCAACCTAAATCGATCATGTCTTCTATCAGGGAATATTTCAAACTCAGCGAAGACCTGTTATCAATTCACTCCTCTCCTCCCTACCAGGATGGCCTGGCCCTGTGTGGTGGGGGTGCTCACCCCTCCCCCTCTAAGAGGTCTGGTGGGGCTGTGACATGTACAGACGGGACCACCAGCAGTAACACACACACTGAGCTGGCCCTCAGAGAGCTTTACCAACAGGTCAGCAGCATGCCTGAGTCTGCCAAGAAGAAGAAACTCATCAGACAGGTGGGACACACACATGCCTACACCTGTATTTGCAGAATGTGCAGAAATAATGAGTGTTTGGTCAAAAGGGTGGCAGGTAGCCTAGCGGTTAAGAGCGTTGGGCCAGTAACCGAGAGGTCACTGGGTCAATTCCCTGAGCCGACTAGGTGAAAAATCTGCCAACGTGCCCTTGAGCAAGGCACTTAATTCTAATTGTTCCATGGTCGCCATCAATAATGGCTGATCGCTGGCTGTGACCCCACTCTCAGAAGGTTTCTTGGGGAGTGGAATTTGCCCCCCAAAAAATGCATGCATATAATACACACTTGTGAAATAGGTTAAATGTACGGACCCACCTAATTATTGTCATTATTATTAAGACTTTCACTGTTTTGGTGTGTTGTGTAGTTTGCTAAGCAGATCCCTGGGACGCCATTGAGTGACCAACAGACACTGCACTCGAATAGGAAACATCGCCGCTCACGCTCCTTTGGAGGAATCAGGGTCAGTGATTTTAAAATAATAGCTAAATGTTCTGTCAATCCCAGGAAGATGTTAGACAGGATGTGTGATTTTGAAAGCTATGTTTGTGTGTGTACCAGAGGAGAGCGTTAGGTACCCAGGGCCCGGTGGAGAAGTCTAGCAGTAGCCTGGTGACTCCAGGATCCAGCAGCTCAGCAGACAGACAGAAGAAGGAGGACAGCAGCTTTGGATGGGTAAGTACTATACACCACTCCATAGCTGAGTCACTGTATGTGTGCGTAATAGGAACGGTATAGTGAAGTGTTACTTTGTCTCAGGTTCAAACCATGATTCACAGCTATAAACCTGTCACCAGTGGGTGACTGCGTCGTTCTCCCCATTTACTAATATGATAAATGGTAGAATATGGTCATTTAGAGTGACATATGCAGGGCTCCAACCCACAGTCCTGGTGAGCCAGTTAAACCATGACTACTGCGTTGTGGTATGGATGGAGTGTATTACCATTAGCTCACCAACCAGTGGCTAACCACAGGGCAAACTCCCTCCCTCAACTCTCCCCAATGGGGTTTATTTGAGTGACATTGTCAGATGGGTTTGGCGCCAAGGTTAAGTAGAACGGACATAACTCTGAAGTACATGAGGTTGTTCTCTCTCTTTTCTCTCAGGATTCCTCGTCTCTTAAAAGGATGTGCTTCTCGCCAACGCAGGAGACGTCGGTCTAGCAGTCAGCTCAGCTCATCCACAACTTTCTCCTCTCACTCTCAAAAACATTTCTCTAACTTGGTTTTAAAATGAATCTTTTAACAAACAGGGAGACACCCTGAGAGTTAAACAGTCAAATCATTTACAAGCCAAATAATGTGTTGTCTTAAAAGCAGTAGAACCATGTAGACCAGTAAATTAGTTTTCATCTTTTCCTTGTTCTGTCTGGAAAGACACAACAAATGTACACCTCGGTCATTCTGGTCAAGTAGGAGTTAGAATGACTAGAAAAACCAGTGAGAACCAATTGAAAACCCACATTTTTGTGGTTTAAACTTTTGCATGTGTTTTGAGTTAGAAACTACTGTGTGTAGAGCATGTGGACAAACATTGTCTCAGGTTGGTAGAAGTAAGCTGGATCTATAGGGAGTTTGAGCTGGTTTGTAGTAAACGTTTAAGCTAAGCAAAGTGTTTTGAGTGCCTTAAAATGATATTAGCAAAGTAGTAAAGTTAATGTGTGATGCATTATATTGAATTGAATCTTTATTTAAGCCTAAGTCCCATTGATATAGTTTAATGTATTCCAGTTGGTGTGACTGGAGGCAGTAGCATCGTCTAATGTGTTCAGACTGAGCAGAGATGAGTGTGAAAGAAAGATGGAGGGAGAGGTGAGTGAGAGTAAAGTCTTGGAACATGGTATGTAGGGCTATGACTGGTTTTCCTGGTCTGGTCATGTGTTAAGGACAACCTAGTAGATGTGAATGAGACCGTAGGAGTAGCTAATGGTCTGCTGTTATTACAGCTGGTGTGAACTCACTGTTGCTTTGTTTGGGAGTGTTTCTGTAGACACGGTCTTAATCTGGCAACACTGATTTATTTTTATTTTTTTTCTCTTTTTTCCTGTCTCTCTTTAAATACTTGTTTTCATTTTTACTGTGTTTGTATTTTTTACTTTTCTCTGAGACTACAACCAAAATGTGTATTAATGGTATTATTTTTTATCCGCTTATGTTTTATGCAATATCTGTCCTTTTTGATACTGTTACAGAAAAGGTTTTCTATGCAATCTGTTACAATATTTGTTATTTAATATCACATGTTTTTATCCGTGGCCTATCTGCATTGGTTCTGTTTTATAGCTATTTTCAAAACCAGTCAGACATTGAGTGCTGAATTCTGACAAGATTCAACCATATCTTCACACAAATCCTCTACCAACTATATATATATATATATATATATATATCTTTTTTTACTGAAATGTGAATAACTTACAACTGTTTCACGATTTCCTTTTTCTAGTGGCAACATTAACTTTAAATTTCAGTGTCAGCGGCATTTCCATTCTACTGATCTGACTATTGAGCATCAGAATTCTGTCTGTCAAGCTGTTTCAATGTGAATGTGCTACACGTACAACAGCATGTCTGTCATTATTGGCGCTACTGTGAAGCTATGCAAAAAACTGCCATTAAAATACAATGAAACAAACATCTTTATTTCCTTTGTGGTGAAATTATTTAACCAGGCAAGTCAGTTAAGAACACATTTTTATTTACAATGACGGCCAAACCCTCCCCTTACCTGAACGACTGGGCCAATTGTTCGCCGCACTATGGGACTCCCGATCACGGTCGGTTGTGATTCTGCTCCGGAACGCTACAGGGTCTGTAGTGACGCCCCTCGAGAGCTCCTATTGGTTGTGTGAAATACTGATCATCAATCGCGGCGCTACTGGGAAGCTGTTCAACAAATCGCTGTTAAAAGACAATGAAACGAACATCTTTATTTCCTTTGTGGTAAAATGTGTTATTGGTTGTGTGGAATATTGATAAGGGGCATTGTTTTAAACTGATACGATGTCATGCTGAAGATTGACCGTGATTGAAGATGTTATAACATGGCAAGTTTTTATGTAATGTACATGTTTGAACATTTAATTCACAGGTATTTAGTGAATATTTAGTTCTTTGATTTTGTCTGATCAACTGCCTGGAACGAGTGACCGAGTGTAGTTTAGTTTTAACCACAAGATGGAGCACTTGAGATGCAAATGCTCAGCCTTCTATTCTCACAATTATTTTTCAGCTTCGGAAACGTAGAATTTTACTTTGTTATAACTGAGATGTTCAGAAAAAGTGAATGTACATTTCAATAAGTGTTTATCTTGTCCCTAGTAGTTTATGAAAGTGTGATATCATACACTTTCCTTACATTCCAGGAGCAAAAGTCTAAATTAAAATGCATCTATTTTTGTCTGCAGTTTATTTTTCTCCTGGAAATTCTGTGAATAAGCAGTAGGTTATGGAAGAAAGGGGGACAAGGAACTAAGAAGTTCTCCACAATGCAGATGGTTGGAATGTGTGTGTCATGATTGTGTTGTTGCATGTTTGGTATTAGAAGTATACACAGTGCACTTGTGTGTGTGCACATGCCTCTTAATGTGTGTGTGTCGTGTATGTTGTACACAGGTTTTACAGACCTCCAGCAGGGGACTGCTGCCACTCTCCGGTCCTGTAAATACACAACAGGACAGCAGTGACTGTGCTGGAAATACCAATGGTCACTACTGTATGTAGTTAACAGGTCAAACTCTGGTTTTATTTAGAATGTGTTCTCCACACAGTTTGGCCCATTCTCAGTCAGACACACATCCATGCCAAACTTTGGTTTTAGAAGTCGGGGAGAGACGACTTTTATTTCAAAAACAGCCCGACCACACGGACGCAAACCTTTGCCTCATTTTGTCAGTCCAATCCCATTCTAATGATAAAACTGTGGGGGACCAAAATGCAATTTTAGAATGTGGTTTGGACATGTCCCCAGTGAAAGTTGTGTACCTGATACATAGTAGTGTTTTAGATTAATTAAACTTCACACAACTCTTCTATTTTCTCCATTTGGTAAACTCTAGTTACTACTAAATTATTTCACAATTACTACACATAAAAGAAACATGCACCTGAGCCTTGAGGTTGACTTATTTTATTTCCTATATGAGTTGTGGTACTGTTTGCTAGTACTCTTAAGTGCAAATTGGTGTCGTCCCTTCCCACATCTAGGACAAACAGAGAGGTGTGTGAGTGTATTCCATTCACAGCTCTGTAAGAGAGTGGAGGGACAGGGAGAGACGCCCTAAACACCACCCTCTCCCCTGTGTTCAGTACCCATGTTAGGAAGATCTATACACCACTGACACTTTTACTGGGCCAGATGGATCACTCTCTCTCTACTACGTGTGTCTGGCGGGGCCTAGGAAGGACGGAACACACTTCTCTTTTTGTTCGTACAGTACCTCATCTCCATCAGTCTCTCTGTCTTTTTCTCCTCCTTTTTCTTTGTAAGCCATAGATTGGGCTTCCAGGGTTCTTCAGGTTCTGTTATAGTGTTTTTAGGTTGGGATGGCTCCACCACAGTGCATGCAGGAAGAGCCGGAGCAAAGAGGACTTTATTTAATTGTTTGGAGAGAGGTTGGAGACTAACCTCCTCCTAGCCACCACTATGGACTTCAACAGTCTACTAATGTCCAAGTCCTTATATTAGGTGGTAATAAATGTACATTTTGTATGTATGTATTTAAACACACACATACGTACACCCACACAGACCTTTGTGATACTGGGGACAGGGGTTGAACAGTGTCACAGGTTTCTGCTCTATACGGGCTGCCTGGAGACAAGCCTGGGAGAGAATGAAACAGAATAAAGGACAGAGAGAGAGTTGTGAGGGTGAGAATAAGAGAGAAAATGAGGGACTAAAAGACAGATTGAGAGAGAATGAGAGAGTTCAGGCAGGGTTCTGTGTGTGTGTGGGGAGGGGGGTGGGGGGGGGTGTTGTGTGAGGAGGGAAGGAGGAGGGGGAGGGGTGGAGTCAGGGGTCTGCTATTTGTAGCTCCTTGTGATGGATGACTGCTGTGTGTGTAGGAGAGAGAGATAGGCTTTTCTTCATTCTGCTCTATCCCCATTCCCCCTAGTCAGACAAGCAGAGCAGAGCGGGACAGAGAGAGAGAGAAGAGTCGTGAGCGAACGAGTGCAGAACAGAACAACTCCACAAAGAGAAGAGAGAGGTGGATAGTTCCCTTTGCGAGAAAAAGAGAAGAAAATCAAGCCTTTCAGAATACATTACCAACTGAGGACATTACTTATTTCTAGCCCTGTTTTATGTTGTAACAGTGAGATTTCTTTCTCATTCTACGAGAGCCTACACACTGATTGTAAAAAAAACTTGTATTGTGTAGAAGGAATTGGGGATTTTGCAGAGAGAAGGAGAAAGAAAGAGAAAAGGTTTTTTTGGAGCCAGGTTTTGAGAAGCAGGAGGCTGCAGTCGTGGAGATCATGCCCGGTAGAGGAGCTTGTTCTGGGGCAGGCGTGGGGAGGTTGCCTGGGTACTGGGTCTGTGTGCTGGTTCTCTGTGCCCTGGTGACAGGCTACGTCAGCGCGTGCCCTGCCCTGTGTACCTGCAGTGGCACCACGGTGGACTGCCATGGGCTGGGCATCAAAACCATGCCCCGGAATATACCCCGCAACACCGAGAGACTGTAAGTGTTTACTTCTGTACCATACCTGTGTGTGTTTGTGTCCCCGTCTGTCTGTTTGTCTCTTTACTATATGTGTTTATTTGTCTGTCTGTCTGTCTGTCTGTCTGTCTGTCTGTCTGTCTGTCTGTCTCTTTACTGTGTGCATTTGTCTGCCTGTCGGTGGTTCTATGTCTCTGTGTGTCTGTTTGTGTGTGTGGTGGCGCACATGACTTTGCTGAAACAGAGAGAGAACAATAGCCCTGAGTGGTGTGTGTGTGTGTGTGTGTGTGTGTGTGTGTGCGCATGCATAGCATTCCAGTCAGGTATAAATAGGCATGAGAGACTGGAAAGAGCCGGAGTAGATGTATGCCGTTCATGTGTCCATAATTGACATACCTGCGGTTGTTGTGTGTGTGTGTATGTGTGTGTGTATGTATGTGTGTATGTGTGTGTGTGTGTATGTCTGTCTACAGGCTCACCGTAAAATGTGGAAATGCTCCAGTAATTAGTTTAATATAATTACTACAATTGACTGTTGATCTTCACTATTTCCCCTTTTCTATGCGGCAAAATATTACTGTGAGATGATTAAATCAGTAAGCTTCTATTGTGATGTGGTGGTATGGTATATGTATTTATGAGCTGAATTTCACTCCATATGTGCATCTTTTTTTTTACTTCAATCTTCTCTATTAAAATAATCCATTGTTAATTTGACTCCCTCTAGACGAGATGTAAATGTTAGCCTACATTCCGTTGGTTTCAGGACACGGTGTATTCTCCTGATGATATAGTTAGTTCACTATCTGTAGACTGGATCTTCTCTTTCTCTCTTTCCCCCTCCTGCACCGGCCCTCCCTCCCTCTTGCAGACCCCCCTCTCCCTCAAATTGTTAAATCATGTAGAAAATTAAGCAAATCTGCTCCTTAAGTGTGTCCTGCCTGTGAGAAGATCTGCTGGACGTCTTGTAGCAGGAAGGAGAAAGTGGAGGGATGATGAGAGAAATGGAAAGAGATTTCTCCTTTTATGGATTTCCTTTTGAAATATTCATCTGTAAATCAGTGGTGAGGAGGAGGATAGGAGAGGTGAGGGAAATAGATTGTTCTGTTTCAGCTTCTAGAATAGCTCAGATGAATAAAAGATGTTGTGGGAACGGAGGAGAGAGAGAGGAGAGAGACACTTGTGTCAGAAGCAGCGTTTGCGTAGCGGGAGCTGACTGCATATTTCATGAACTCCATATTTCATTTCTAAGAACACCTTTTTGTAGCGGATGCATGTGTCAGAGCTGCTTGTGTGTTCACAGACAGAACACACACACACAGACACACGCTTGGGACATTTTCTAGGGGGAAACATGAGGATTTTGTGGTTTCCTTTTACATGAACAGCCTATGCTCTGAGAGCGGACCGTAGTTAAACTGAAGTGTGTTTTATGTGTTGCAGTTAGTTTATATATGTGTAGGTCATGTATACTAGCTGTTATACCTGGGATTTGTAATGTGATTTCATGCTTCAAACCGTCTTGCTAAATAGGACGGATTTCTGTGCCTCTCTAAATGCTTCTGTCTGTGTGTCTGGCAGACCTTCACTCTTTGGCGGTTAGACTTTTAAGTAGTCAAGCGTTTCAAGTTTTCTGTCAATGCGTGCGCGTATGTGTGGTGCGTGTGTGTATGTCATGTAGAAGGTTCTTGGTCTCCATGAATTGGTTAGTTAACAATATAAACTCTCTGTAATCCAGGGCTGTTATATAGGGTGATCCATCAAGATGATTGAACAAGTCAACCCCCCCCACCCGCTGGTCCGCTGGGTCTGTGTGTGTGAAAACACCGCTAAGGCTGATAATAGTGCAATATTGGTGAGGGGTACTGGGGTAGACAACTACTGGGGCAGAGTACAGGCCTTTACATTGACTTCAGGTGGAGAGAGGGGAAGGTATGAAGGAGGTTAGAGGGACACAGCCTGTCTGGACAAGCTTTATTAGCCAATCCTGGAATGCTGGGGCGATTTGAGGGGAAAGTGTGTGTGTGAACGATGTGTGTTGGTCAGTGGACCGTGTGTGTGTGTGTGTGTGTGTGTGTGTGTGTGTGTGTGTGTGTGTGTGTGTGTGTGTGTGTGTGTGTGTGTGTGTGTGTGTGTGTGTGTGTGTGTGTGTGTGTGTGTGTGTGTGTGTGATTTGGGGGAGGTCTTGACACTGACTGCAGTTTCCCATTTACACTTGTCACTGTGGGTTTGGATCAGCCCTGACCTCCTGTATCTCAGCTCAGCTCAGCTCAGCTCAGCTCAGCTCAGCTCAGTCCCAGGTGTTAAAATCACACCACACACCTTCTCCTGCAGTGGCTAGGATGTCTTCAACCTGCCATCCATTCTTAGTCCAATTCACAAACAAACCTCTCTGCATCACTCATACTTAAACTATGCCATGGATTGGTTTGTATAGGCCTGATGCAATTCAACAGGTATTTAAATATGACATATTTTGGTACACACATATACAGTATATGCACACATCCCACAAGTTTCAGAAATGGCCGTCCCTAGCTTGCATCTATTTCTCTGTTACCATCCCTTCTTATCTGTGTTATCTCTCCAATGGATCCAGCTATGGCTACTGGACAGCTCTGATAACACTGTGGACTATCTGTGTGGAGTGGCAATGAGCTGATAATGGAATTGGAATGACTGGGCTGGCCTCGTTCATCCTCTCTTGAGCAGAATACAGCTCTCCAGCCACCTCAGGGTCAGACTCATCGCAGTGTTGTCTCTCTTATTTACAATGTGTGCTTTGTCCTATATTTTGGTAGGCCGTCATTGTAAATACAAATTTGTTCTTAAATTACTTGTCTATTTTGTGTTTAACTAGGCAAGTCAGTTAATTAAGAACAAATTCTTATTTACAATGACAGCCTACCCCGACCAAATCCGGACGACACTGGGCCAATTATGCGCCATCCTATGGGACTCTCAATCACGTCCGGATGTGATACAGCCTGGAATCGAACCAGGGACTGTAGTAACGCCTCTTGCACTGAGATGCAGCGCCTTCGACCGCTGTGCCACTCAGGAGCACGTGTTGGGCCTAGTTAAATAAAAATAAATGAAAAAACTATGTGTGTTTTTGGCTGGTGTGTGTGTCTGAAGGGTAGTGTTAGTAGAAGATTATCTTTATGCCAGAGAATGCCCTGCTCTGGGATACGGTAGAGTGTTGGACTCACCCCAGACAAGCATGGACTCCATGTGCATTCATTGTCTACAGCCTGTCTGCCTGTCTGTATGTGATGGTGTATGTGTGTACATGTACAGTACCAGTAAAAAGTTTTTTTGTGTGTGTTTAAAAAAAAAAATTCTACATTGTACATTGTAGAATAATAGTGAAGATATCAAAACATTTAATGTAGTAACCAAAAAAAGTGTTAAGCAAATGGAGATATAGCCACCCCTTGCCTTGATGACAGATTTTCACACTTGGCATTCTCTCAACCAGCTTGACCTGGAATGCTTTTCCAACAGTCTGAAGGAGTTCCCACATATGATGAGCACTTGTTGGCTACTTTTGATTCACTCTACGGTCCAACTCATCCCTAACCATCTCAATTGGGTTGAGGTTGGGTAATTGTGGAGGCCAGGTCATCTGATGCAGCACTCCATCACTCTCCTTCTTGGTCAAATAGCCCTTACACAGCCTGGAGGTGTGTTGGGATATTGTCCTGTTGAATAACAAATGATAGTCCCACTAAGCGCAAACCAGATGGGATGGTGTATCGTTGCAGAATGCTGTGGTAGCCATGCTGGTTAAGTGTGCCTAGAATTCTAAATAAATCCCAGACAGTGTCACCGGCAAAGCACATCAACACCACTACACCTCCTCCTCCATGCTTCACGGAGGGAACTTCACATGCTGAGATCATCCATTCACCTACTCTGTGTCTCACAAAGACATGGCGGTTGTAACCAAACATCTCAAAACTTGACTCATCAGACCAAAGGACAGATTTCCACCAGTCTAATATCCATTAATCGTGTTTGTTGGCCCAAGCAAGTCTCTTATTATTATTGATGTCCTTTAGTAGTGGTTTCTATGCAGCAATTCGACCATGAAGCCCTGATTCATGCGGTCTCCTCAGAACAGTTGATGTTGACATGTGTCTGTTACTTGAACTCCGTGAAGCATTTATTTGGGCTGAAATTTCTGAGGCTGGTAACTCTAATGAACGTATCCTCTGCAGCAGAGGTAACTCTGGGTCTTCTATTCCTGTGGCTGTCCTCATGAGAACCAGTTTCATCATAGCGCTTGATGGTTTTTGCGACTGCACTTGAAGAAACATTCAAAGTTCTTGACATTTTACGGATTGATCGACCATCATGATCTTTATTCGGGGTGGCAGCGTAGCCTAGTGGTTAGAGTGTTGGAATAGTAACCAAAAGGTTGCAAGTTCAAATCCCCAAGGTACAAGTCTGTCATTCTGCTCCTGAACAGGCAGTGTTCCTAGGCCATCATTGAAAATAAGAATTTGTTCTTAACTGACATGCCTAGTTAAATAAAGATTCAATTAAAGTAATGATGGACTGTCATTTGTCTTTGCTTATTTGAGCTGTTCTTGCCACAATCTTTACCAAATAGGGCTATCTTCTGTATACCACCCCAACATTGTCACAACACGACTGATAGGCTCAAACACAAAAAAGAATATTCCATAAATGAACTTTTAACTAGACACACATGTTAATTGAAGTGCATACCTCATGAAGCTGGTTGAGAGAATGCCAAGTGTGTACAAAGCTGTCATCAAGGCAAAGGGTGGCTACTTTGAAGAATCTCATATATAAAATATATTTTGATTTGTTTAACACTTTTTTGGTTACTATATCATTCCATGTGTTATTTCATAGTTTTGATGTCTACACTATTATTCTGCAATATAAAAATTTGTTTAAAAAAAGTAGAAAAAAAGAAAGAAAACCCTTCAATGAGTAGGTGTGTCCAAACTTTTGACTGGTACTGTATGTGTGTATATGAGTATGTACTTGTGTGAGATAATAAAGAATGGAATAGATAGATTCATGTAGGGGAGCTTGGAGGCTTTGACGGCCAGGTTTTTTCCAGGGCTGTGCCAGTGTGTGTGTGCCAGGGGATGCCTGCGGTGTTTTTGGCACCACCCCACAGCCAGTATAAGTGACAGTTCTCTGCTCATCTGATCCATAATTTACTCTTGACAAGAGAGAGAGAAAGAGGGAGGGGATAGAGAGAGGGTTCCAGGGAGATGGGGAGGGAGGGCGAGAGAGAGAGAGGGAGGGCGGGTGGGGATAGAGAGAGGGCTCCGGAGAGATGGGGAGGGAGGGAGGGAGGGAGGGAGGGAGGGAGGGAGGGAGGGAGGGAGGGAGGGAGGGAGGAGAGAGAGAGAGAGGGCTGGGATAGAGAGAGGGTTCCGGGGAGATGGGGAGGGAGGGAGGGAGAGAGAGAGGGAGGGGATAGAGAGAGGGTTCCTGGGGAAATGGGGAGGGAGGGGGAGAGAGAGGGAGGGGATAGAGAGAGGGTTCCCGGGGAAATGGGGAGGGTGGGGGAGAGAGAGGGAGGGGATAGAGAGAG
>NC_068422.1:25373895-25408895 GCF_023373465.1 Oncorhynchus keta
ACACACACACACACACACACACACACACACACACACACACACACACACACACACACACACACACACACACACACACACACACACACACACACACACACACACACACACACACACACACACACACACACACACACACACACACACACACACACACACACACACACACACACACACACACACACACACACACACACACACACACACACACACACACACACACACACACACACACACACACACACACACACACACACACACACACACACACACACACACACACACACACACACACACACACACACACACACACACACACACACACACACACACACACACACACACACACACACACACACACACACACACACACACACACACACACACACACACACACACACACACACACACACACACACACACACACACACACACACACACACACACACACACACACACACACACACACACACACACACACACACACACACACACACACACACACACACACACACACACACACACACACACACACACACACACACACACACACACACACACACACACACACACACCCCATCTGTCTGTAATGACCACTCTCTCTCCCGCCCGCTGCACTGTGCTATAGTCCCTCGAGTGGTCATTAGACGAGAGGGAAAGAGGGAGACTGCACTGCTTTCGGCATAGCAGTGAAGTGAGGCTTTTTGGTTTTAGGAGTGGAGGAGGGGTGGACCATGCACTGTTCCGTTTTAATCCTGAGTAAGAAGACATATACTAGCCCTACTGACTGACGAAAACGGTGTGTGCCTGTGCTTGAGTCTGTGCGTGTACTCTGCAGGTCTTCTAAGTGGGAGGATGCCATCTACTGCTGAGACGATCTGTTTCTCTCCACCCGTTCTCTCGTGCTGCCAAACACACACAAATACACTCTTGCACGTAGCAAACTCGGTTTGACATTTAGCGTCTTAATGGGTTGCTAAAGGTTGCTACTAAGAGTTCTAAGACAGTCCTATTCTAAAATACATATTAGAATCTTGTTGTCATGGAGCATTTATTGTCAACATGGAAGATAGACTGCTCACCTCTATATCTGCAGCCCTACTGGGTACCAGCCACTTCCTACCTTTCTATCCCTCCCCCTTTATACCCCTCTCCACCTCCCTCCATCTTTAACTCTGTCCCTAACTCCTCCTATCCCCCTCTTCACCTCTCTCTATCTCTCTACCTCCATCTCTCCATCCCTCCTTTCCTCTATCCCGAGTGATAGCCAGCCCACAGCAGGAAGGCTGGTTTCATCATATCCACAGCACTTAGCTTTCTCGCCCGGCTGGCCCCATGTCCTGTCCCAAATCCCCTGGACCAGCTAGTGGCTACTGCTAATCCTCTCGGTCTCTGACCGTGGACCCAGAGATAGGGAGGTAGAGAGAGTAGAGAAAGAGAGACGTGGATTCGATTTGAAATGAGCTAGTGATATTTGAGTGAGGTGCTCTGATCGAATTATAATTATTGGCGCTCTCTTACATTTTACATTGAATTTTTTTTAATTTAGCAGAAGCTCTTATTCAGAGCAACTTACAGTTAGTGAATTCATCTTAAGATAGCTACTGTAGGTGAGACAACCACATACCACAGTTGCAGTAAGTACATTTCTCCTCAGCAAAGTAATCAGCAAAATCAGTGCTCGGGGGAATAAGACTGAGATGTCTTATTTAAGATAATCTTTGAAGAGGTAGGGTTTCAGATGTTTTAGAAAGATGGGCAGGGACTCTGCTGTGCAAGCATCAAGGGGAAGCTGTTACACTCCTGTCTCTACCACACTCCAATATGCTCCATAAAGGGCACCCCTCTTTCTCTCTCTCTCTCTCTCTCTCTCTCTCTCTCTCTCTCTCTCTCTCTCTCTCTCTCTCTCTCTCTCTCTCCTTCTTCCCCTCAAGCTACAAATGGAAACATGTACATTGTAAATGCAAGAGCAGTGTGTGAACAAGATTATAGAAACACCCGTGTCAGTCTTCAAAGCCTGGTATTCTTAACTCACATTTGCATCTGTGTTGGCACTGCCTGGGGCAAAGTGTGCCATTTGTAAAGGAAGATGAAATATATAACTGCTTTAAGTTTCTTTTCATCCCATGTATGGAATTATCTACAGAAATCCCTACAACTTGATGTGAAGGTGTCTCTCGGAGGGCAGTTCAAGTTGTTGATTAAAGATGCAGCCTCAAACAGCCAGTTGTTTTAAAGTTGCGCTCACGAACCAAACTACGTCATGAAATGTGTACTATGTCATACAAATGTGTACTATGTCATCAATTTTGTGTGATATGTTACGAATTTTGCCATTTGTATGATAGACTACGAATCCAATTTGTGCAATATGTTACAAATCTGTTGTGCTTAAGATAGCAGAGGGCATCTTTAAGGACCTACAATATTTGCCGAGGAATGTGATTGTTTTTATTATGTTGTATGTGTAAATGATGTAAATGTGTAAATTATGTATATGCAGGGCTCCCTTGAGAAAGGCCTGAATGGGACTCCCTGTGAAAAAGAGGTTAAATAAAAGAAAAATGCATGATTGTGTTTGTGTCCATGCTTATGTGTGTGTGTCCATGCTTATATATATGTGTGTGTGTTGGCTCGTGACTCAGGTATCAATAGCTAGAGTTGTTTCTGTGCCACTGATTACTGTGTTAGTGAGTCAACGGGCTGAACAGGCCCAGAGGGAGAGACCGGATACATAATTAATATACGTGTGTGTGTCTTTGCAGGGAGCTGAATGGGAATAACCTCACACGCATCACCAAGAGTGACTTTTCTGGACTCAAGTACCTCCGTGTGCTGTAAGTAATCTACACTATGTTCATTACTTAGTGTGCTTGCACACAGGATTTCCCATGCATATTATATAAATGCAATACTGTTAATGATTCTGAAGTGTCATGACAATGTCCATCTATTCTATTTCTGTAGACACTTGATTATTTATGTCACTGTTAGTGATGATGATGACATTGTAGTGGTTTTAGAGATAATGAATGTCTCACACTAACTAACTGTACAGTCCATTAGACCTCTTATAAACTCACTTATACACTCTCTCTGCTATCTCAGAGTGGCCCTTATACCATCAATGACCAAATACGCATATGCACACATTCACATTACCGTCCACTCCCATACTGTCTTTAGCCTTTTAACTCAGGGATATAATAGGTCCTAAACCCTGTTAACATGTACAAGTGCAGCCGCTGAATCACTCAGTAGTTAAACAGTACTTGTGATTCCTGGTGTAGGTGTTAAAAGTGTGTGTGTGTGTGTGTGTAGCTGTTAAAAACAGCTCCACTGTAAGGGGAAGTGCTTTAGACTGAAATATGCTTAAAATGTAACTGGAGACTGACTGTAGAACTTGAGATGCTGAAACCCCCACGGCCTCTACTATTTTAGAGCCACGTCATTACCCCTTCCATATCACTCTCCCTCTTATCTTCCCCTTCCATATCCCTCTCCCTCTTATCTTCCCCTTCCATATCCCTCTCCCTCTTATCTTCCACTTCCATATCCCTCTCCCTCTTATCTTCCCCTTCCATATCCCTCTCCCTCTTATCTTACTTCCATATCCTCTCCCCTTATCTTCCATATCCCTCTCCCTCTTATCTTCCCCTTCCATATCCCTCTCCCTCTTATCTTCCCCTTCCATATCCCTCTCCCTCTTATCTTCCCCTTCCATATCCCTCTCCCTCTTATCTTCCCCTTCCATATCCCTCTCCCTCTTATCTTCCACTTCCATATCCCTCTCCCTCTTATCTTCCCCTTCCATATCCCTCTCCCTCTTATCTTCCCCTTCCATATCCCTCTCCCTCTTATCTTCCCCTTCCATATCCCTCTCCCTCTTATCTTCCCCTTCCATATCCCTCTCCCTCTTATCTTCCCCTTCCATATCCCTCTCCCTCTTATCTTCCCCTTTCAAGACCTTCTTCAACCACTCACTCTGTTCCTCACAACGTGCCTCTCTCCCCTGTCTACTAGCCAAACCCCTCTTTCCCCCTCCCTCCCCCCTCCCTCCCTCCCTCCCTCCCTCCCTCCCCCTCCCTCCCTCCCTCCCTCCCTCCCTCCCTCCCTCCTCCCTCCCTCCTTCCTCTCCCCGCCATTCCCGTATAGAGGTTAAATGCCTCCATGTCGCCAGCTTGTCACCAGTGAGGTAGAAGGAAACAGTTCCTTACAGGGGCACTAAAAGTCAGACTACAGCTTTTCCCTGGGTGACTATAAACTTTCTGATTCCCATAGAATACACAAACACACACACACACACACGTTATGTTCTTCTATCCTTGTGGGGACCTAAAATGAATTTATATTCAAAATCCTATTTTCCCTAATCCCTAACTCTAAACCCAGCCCAAACTCCTACCCTTACCATAACCCTAACCTCAACCCGTATCCCTAACCCAAACCCAAACACTAACTCCTAACCCTAAATCTAACCGCTAACCCCTTACCCTAATTCTAACCCTAACCGTAATTCTAACCCTAACCTTAAACCTAACCTTTAAGCATAAAATAGCCTTTGTCCTCATGGGGACGTGGGAAATGTCCCCACGTGGGAGAATTTGCCTTGTTTTACTATTCTTGTTGGTACATTTGTGGATTATAGGTCCCCACAACGATAGATATACCAACCCGCAGGCACGCACACACACACACACACACACACACACACACACACACACACACACACACACACACACACACACACACACACACACACACACACACACACACACACACACACACACACACACACACACACACACACACACACACACACACACACACACACACACACGTCTGTCTGTTGCGGTCATGTGGCGGTGAAACCCTTGTATATCTGCCCTCTCTGACTCAGCGGACTAACAGTGGCCTGACCTTTGAGCCTCATAAACCCCCAGCGACCCCAGAGATGGTGTGAGTGTGACCCCAGGGGAGGGTCCTGACAGGAAGACCGGTTTAACCTTACAGTCAAAGACAGTGTCTGCTGGTCGACTGAGAAAACATACGCACGCACTCACTCACATACAGAAACAGGTCAGAAAAGAAAAACAAGAAACACAGACAGACAGTCTGAGAAAGTGAAGCATGCTGATTGAGCCTGTCGCCGTGATAATCTCTCCTGAGGACTTCCTGTCTGGAGGGGAAATGGAGGATCACTTGGAGGAGCAGGAATATATACAATACTGTACATTCTAAGAAAAACGGGTTCCAAAATGTTTCTGTGGCTGTCCCCATAGGAGAACCATTTTTGGTTCCAGCTTGAAACCGTTTTGGTTCCAGGTAGAACTGTGTAAATGGCTCTACATGGAACCCAAAAGGGTTCTACCTGGAACCAAAAGGGATTCTTCAAAGGGATCTCCTATGGGGACTGCTGATGAACCCTCTTTGGTTCTAGGTAGCAACAATGTAGCTGTAATATGAATATATTCCACACAGGTTTCTAGAGAGATGCACACAGAAGTAGGGTTGTCACAATAACAGTATCGCGATACTCTGAAGTATCATGGCAAGGAAACAAAACAAAACATCAGTCACATTAGTTTATTTTGCAAGCTGTAGCGCCCACAATTTGATATAAAGTAGGTTTTCAGAGGACAATAGAGTTCAGTCTAATTCATGTTTTATTTTTTGCCATGGAAATCTGGTATTGTAGTAGCGCCACAACATCAAGTCATACTTCGTTGATACTTGTAAAAATGTCCATTCTTTAATGTTTTTCTTGTACCTATGTTTCTCCTGTGTAGCTGCAGGCTTTCTTTGGGTACTGAAATCCATATTTTTAATATAATTTTTTCAATAGAGTAGGAAGTTACGACTTCAAGCATGTACTTTTACTCGATACTTTTATAAATATCCGTTCTTTGTTGTCCGTTGGATTTTGAATCCATCATTTTCGATTTAAAAAAGTGCATTCTATGCGTCCCTGACAAAATGAACAAATCTGCCATGCAAAGATGAGCTGCTCCTTCTCTCTTAACAAGCAAAGGCTCTGTTGTGGAAATTCAACACAGGGACACTGTAAGTCAATATGAAATAAATCACTCTTTATTGTCAGCAAGCTCAACAGGTCACAGTCAAACTTAGATCCCTAAAGTACCGGTCTGAAGTGAGCTCTGTCGGGGCAGTCCCGTTAGTTCTCTTATATAATGCTTACACAGAAGTTATTTTTGCATGATTTACGTTATTCAATATTCATAATTAATTAATTATTAACCTTTGGTTCATGCATGTAACCAACCAATACCTCACAAAGCTTATTATTTCCAAGCTGAGACCTTGAAACTGAGATATCCCTTTCAGTTCTCAAAACAATGTTCTGGGCGCACTGCCAAATTGCTTATATTGATAGTGAGGATTCCTCCCAGCCATGATCAATCAGTTACTTGCATGAACCCAGTCGAATTGATTAGAAAAGCACAAACATAAAATGTTCCTTCACAGCTCCCTGTATTTTAATGAAAAAAACAACCGATTCCATCACCCAAAGAAAAGCTTGCGGTGTCACAAGACAAACATAGGTACAAGGAAAGCATTAAAGAATGGACATTTTTACAATAATCGACTGATAGCGAATCGATGTAGTTGGTGGTACACTCCATTGGACAGAGCTACTAAGTTAACAATACAGCAGAGCTGTGTCAAATACAATAATGTAAACAGGTTTGTCTGGCACAATGGTACTAACAGGAGAGTGCCATACATTCAAATTCCGCATACAAGGCCAAGCTAAATCAAGCTCACCTCAAGTATTTCAAATATTGGGGGGGGGGGGACACACGACAGAGACAGAGGTAAAGATGAGAAGAAAGAAAAACAAAGAAAGAGCTGACCTGACTATAGTTTAAAGTTACCTAGATTCAGAAGTACTTTCTCCTCTTATTCTACCTCCATCTAAATTCATGAGGGGAGAGAGTGAGCGGAGGTGAGCTACACTTTTCTCTTTATATTTATGGAGTGGGAACAGGAACAGCCATTTGCATTTATATTCGATTGGGAGGAAACACAGACTGCTGAGTGGAGCCGTGTGGCCTCACAGGACACACACACACACACACACACACACACACACACACACACACACACACACACACACACACACACACACACACACACACACACACACACACACACACACACACACACACACACACACACACACACACACACACACACACACACACACACACACACACACACACACACACACACACACACACACACACACACACACACACACACACACACACACACACACACACACACACGCACACACACACACAGAGAACGGTTCTCTGAATGAAGGAACACTACTGTTGGTTCTAAGACCTGGACGCTTGTCTCTCCCTAAACTGTTATTGCAACACTTCCAAAACCATCCAGTGCATTAGCTTTGGCAGCGTACACATGTGTGTGTGTAAAGCCTGCAGCACTAACACCTAGCCAGGCACTGCAGCTCTTTGGACACACACACTCACACAGTGCTCTGACGTCCCCATGCCCCAAGGACAGCTTTACAGTGGGTCTCTTTCTCCCCCTCTGTTCTTTGAACCACCCAGCCCTGGATCTCACCTTAGTCTCCCCCCTCCTCACCCCTGACTCTCCATGCCTCCCCTCGTTCTCCCGGATTCACCATGCCTCTCACCCCTGCCCCTCCCTCTCCACACCTCCCCGTCTAACCACAAGACCACACCAGACCTCAAGGCACAGTGGCCTGCCTCACTAACCTACCTTCAGAAACTCTTTCCTGGCTATGATCCCTGAGATGCCCCCCGGTGCCAAGATTCCACAGCCAGCCCCAGACCACACGACTGCCCTATATGTGTGTGGTTGTTTGTATGAGTGAGTGTGGACCACACCATTGCCTTGGGCAAAAGGGGTGCTGGAACTAGCCAGCCTATACACACACTTAACAAGGGGCCTTTACCACCCATTTCCCAACCCCAAACTTCAGCAACCTCGTTCCCCCTACGCCTAAAGCCTTAGGTGACTGAGTGACTGAAACACATACTAAACACATACTAAAACGGAGTGTGGGTAGGCCCACTCTAGGGGATGAGTAGGTTCTGGGACAGCTGGGTAGAGAGAGGGATGGCCACAGGAACCCCGTTGAGGCTTGGTGTAACAGTATAGCGTCCGTACCTTCTCCTCGCCCCAACCTGGGCTCGAACCAGGGACCCTCTGCACACATCAATACCCACTAAGCATTGTTACCCATCGTTCCACAAAAGCCGCGGCCCTTGCAGAGCTAGGGGAACCACAACTTCAAGGTCTCAAAGCGAGTGACGTCACTGATTGAAACACTATTAGCGCGCACCACCGCTAACTAGCTAGCCATTTCACATCGGTTACACAGGTGCACATGGGATATGTGAGAAGGTATGTGGAATAAATGTAGTTCTATAGGGAATAAAACCATTTCAACATAAACAGAAAAGGCCATATGATTTAGAATAGCAAGCCTAGCATTATCATGCAAAGACAGCAACAGAAGCTAGCATACAGTAGCAGACAACAAAGCAGACATAAATTACATGGTGGAATACAAGACCATTTCTTATTATTTCCATATTAATCTGAAAACAACTACATATAAATGTTACAGTGAAAAACAAGCATATGTAATTACCTACTTACAATCTGTCAAATATGCACAGTCATTCATCACTAGAAGAAACAGTCTGTCAAACGGTCAGCGGGAAAATAAACTGTCACTTTAGCTTACATTGCTATGGCAACCTGTCAGCTTGTGAGGTTTCTGAACAGAAGGCGGGAAGCTCGTGAGGAGCAACGATTTCACGCTTTTCATGTGCGTAATGCGTGAGTTTCAAACAATTGCTGTTATACAATACCACGTACTTTCAGAGAAATCTAGCACTATGCGAAACTATCTTTATTTCTCTCTTTCTCTCTCTCTCTTTCTCTCTGTAGACAGTTGATGGAGAATCAGATTGGAGCGATAGAGCGTGGAGCGTTTGATGACATGAAGGAGCTGGAGAGACTGTAAGTAGGCTACAGCATTTGTCTGCGTGTTCATATTTGCTCTCAAAGAGGTTTAGGGGTTGGCTATATTTGAACATCCCTGTCCGTCGCGAGTGGCGGCCTGGGAGCAGATAAATTTAGCTGAGGTTTGGGTTTACCCAACCCATCCTTCCTCAGGAGGCCACAGCCCTGGCCCAGCACTGGAACATGAGGCTTTGCGTGAATATCACTGGAACGTGTGACTGCATGAACAGCTTGTAAACAGCAGGGTAATAGATAGACAAACACACTCCCCACACCATGGTTAACACATAAAACAAACCTAGACCCCCATACTGTATGACAGTGTTAGCCACAGGAAATGATGGAGCAGCATCATGTACAAAAAGGGCAGTGCTCCAGCCACAATGATATTAAAGAGCCCCACCCAGTGTGTGTGTGTGAGGACCACATCAGAGACACTCTTCAGTTGGTCACTAAACATGTGGTGAGAAGTGAGGGTATGGAGATCTAGGAGAGACACATTAAGCTTGGTGTGAATGGGTCTAACGAGATCATCTGTGCTCAGCATTTACCCACCTTTGAAACTAGTATAAAGCTCATTAACTTATTAGCAGGTCCACCTCAACCTACACTTTTAGAAAAAATGGTTCCAAAAGGGTTCTTCGGCTGTCCCCATAGGAGAACCATTTTTGGTTCCAGGTAAAACCCATTTTGCTTCTAGGTAGAACCCTTTTGGGTTCCATGTAGAGTTCCTCTGTACAAAGGGTTCTACATAGAATCCTCAAGGGTTCTTCCTGCAACCCAAAAGGGTTCTTCAAAGGGTTCAACTATGGGGACAGCCAAAAAACCCTTTAAGGTTCTCGATAGCACCTTTTAGTTCCAAACCCACTAACTTAGCGGGTCCAGTTCAGTATGAACAGAGCCGCTAGAAACCCAGTCAAGTCCATTATAATTCTCCATCTCCAACCCAGTCTGTGTATCTGTCTATGGCTCTGGGCCCACACATCTGTCTACGCTATGCTACAGGCACGACCCGACCTGCCTCTCCTCTCCCATTCATTCCCATTCACCGCCATTCACTCCCATGTGTTTCCAATGGAGCATTGAGACAGTATAAAGCTGTGGTTTCAAATGGCAATTAGTAACAGTCTGTTCCTAATTTTCTTAATGGTTGTATTTGCATAAAGCCTGCCAGCCTCTTTCATTTGTTATCCTGGGGAGGGGAAGGCAGTGCCAAGCCAAGCTGCCTGAAGGCTCCAACACACTCATCTGTCTCTACAAATGTTATTTAGTAACCGTTGTTTTCTCGGTCCCCTAGAGATGCAAGCTGGATGTGTTCACATAACTGATACGTCTAAAGGGGACGAATAAATCTGTTGTTTTCTTCTGTCCCTGACTAGTATAATATTTCCCTTATCCATATCCCAGTATTTATGTGAACTGAAATGCAATCTACTGATAAATAATAGTGTCTATGTGTAGTGTTGGCATGCATCGTGCAGAAATAATGTACCATAACCTAGTTCATCAAAGTGCAGATCTGATTTCTATACACACTCTCTGTCTCACTCTTCTGTGAGACACACACTTTATATTATCATACACAATACCTCTCTTCTATACTCTCTGTCTCACTCTTCTGAGTGCACCTGACCGGGACATATCTGCTTCTATACATGCATTTTCTGTGCCACCTGAATAGGACATATCTGTCTCACTTTCTTCTGTGAGTACACACACTTTATATTATCATACACACTCTCTTCTATCTCTTCTTCTCTATGTCTCACTCTTCTGTGAGTACACACACTTTATATTATCATACACACACTCGCTTCTATACACACTCTCTGTCTCACTCTTCTGTGAGTACCACACTTTATATTATCATACAGCTTCTCTTCTATACACACTCTCTGTCTCACTCTTCTGTGAGAAGAACTCTTCTATGCACTCTCTGTCTCACTCTTCTGTGAGTACACACACTTTATATATATTACACTCTCTTCTATACACACACTCTTCTTGAGTACACACACTATACACACACTCTCTTCTATACACTCTCTGTCTCACTCTTCTGTGAGTACACACACTTTATATTATCATACACACACTCTCTTCTATACACACTCTCTGTCTCACTCTTCTGTGAGTACACACACTTTATATTATCATACACACTCTCTCTTCTATACACACTCTCTGTCTCACTCTTCTGTGAGTACACACACTTTATATTACATACACACACTCTCTTCTTTATATTATCATACACACTCTCTCTTCTATACACACTCTCTGTCTCACTCTTCTGTGAGTACACACACTTTATATTATCATACACACACTCTCTTCTATACACACTCTCTGTCTCACTCTTCTGTGAGTACACACACTTTATATTACACACACTTTTATATTATCTCTTCTATACACACTCTCTGTCTCACTCTTCTGTGAGTACACACACTTTATATTATCATACACACACTCTCTTCTATACACACTCTCTGTCTCACTCTTCTGTGAGTACACACACTTTATATTATCATACACACACTCTCTTCTATACACACTCTCTGTCTCACTCTTCTGTGAGTACACACACTTTATATTATCATACACACACTCTCTTCTATACACACTCTCTGTCTCACTCTTCTGTGAGTACACACACTTTATATTATCATACACACACTCTCTTCTATACACACTCTCTGTCTCACTCTTCTGTGAGTACACACACTTTATATTATCATACACACTCTCTGTCTCACTCTTCTGTGAGTACACACTTCTATTATCATACACACACTCTCTTCTATACACACTCTCTGTCTTCTTCTGTGAGTACACACACTTTATATTATCATACACACTCTCTCTTCTATACACACTCTCTGTCTCACTCTTCTGTGAGTACACACACTTTATATTATCATACACACTCTCTCTTCTATACACACTCTCTGTCTCACTCTTCTGTGAGTACACACACTTTATATTATCATACACACTCTCTCTTCTATACACACTCTCTGTCTCACTCTTCTGTGAGTACACACACTTTATATTATCATACACACACTCTCTTCTATACACACTCTCTGTCTCACTCTTCTGTGAGTACACACACTTTATATTATCATACACACTCTCTCTTCTATACACACTCTCTGTCTCACTCTTCTGTGAGTCTTTATATTATCATACACACTCTCTCTTCTATCACTCTCTGTCTCACTCTTCTGTGAGTACACACACTTTATATTATCATACACACTCTCTCTTCTATACACACTCTCTGTCTCACTCTTCTGTGAGTACACACACTTTATATTATCATACACACTCTCTCTTCTATACACACTCTCTGTCTCACTCTTCTGTGTACACACTTTATATTATCACACACTCTCTTTATACTCTCTGTTACTCTTCTGTGAGTACACACACTTTATATTATCTCTCTCTTCTATACACACTCTCTGTCTCACTCTTCTGTGAGTACACACACTTTATATTATCACTCTCTTCTATACACACTCTCTGTCTCACTCTTCTGTGAGTACACACACTTTATATTATCATACACACACTCTCTTCTATACACTCTCTGTCTCACTCTTCTGTGAGTACACACACTTTTACTCTCTGTCTATTACACACACTTTATATTATCATACACACTCTCTGTCTCACTCTTCTTCTATACACACTCTCTGTCTCACTCTTCTGTGAGTACACACACTTTATATTATTTATATTATCATACACACTCTCTCTTCTACACACTCTCTGTCTCACTCTCTTCTATACACACTCTCTGTCTCACTCTTCTGTGAGTACACACACTTTATATTATCATACACACTCTCTCTTCTATACACACTCTCTGTCTCACTCTTCTGTGAGTACACACACTTTATATTATCATACACACTCTCTCTTCTATACACACTCTCTGTCTCACTCTTCTGTGAGTACACACACTTTATATTATCATACACACTCTCTCTTCTATACACACTCTCTGTCTCACTCTTCTGTGAGTACACACACTTTATATTATCATACACACTCTCTCTTCTATACACACTCTCTGTCTCACTCTTCTGTGAGTACACACACTTTATATTATCATACACACTCTCTCTTCTATACACACTATCTGTCTCACTCTTCTGTGAGTACACTTTATATTATCATCTCTTCTATACACTCTCTGTCTCACTCTTCTGTACACACTTTATATTATCTTCTCTTCTGTGAGTACACCCACTTTATATTATCATACACACTCTCTCTTCTATACACACTCTCTGTCTCACTCTTCTGTGAGTACACACACTTTATATTATCATACACACTCTCTCTTCTATACACACTCTCTGTCTCACTCTTCTGTGAGTACACATTGCTTTCTCTTCCTCACCCTTTACCTGCTTCCTGCCATGGAAGTGTATGTGTGTGTGTGTGTGTGTTTGTGTGCGTACTCACGTGTTTGTGAAGACTGGATAGTAGAAATCCAGGAGGTCTTGGCATGTCGGAGTGTGTTGCGAAGTCCTCTGCCAATTCTGGGGTTGTGTGGGTTGTGTGTGTTTGTGTGAATGCTTTAGTAACCTGGAGTTGGTGTGGCAGTGTTTTCCCTAGGTTTTTTTTCAGTAGTGGTAGCAAGGGTAGGGGGTACATTGCTACTAGCTTAAGCGCAACGACATGCTTGCTGTTCCCATAGACTTTCAGTCATTGATCCAACGACTATCCATTTAAAAGTGCGTCTAGCGTCTTCTAGGCAGAAATATATATTTAACAATACATCATACAGTGCCTTGCGAATGTATTGGGCCCCCTTGAACTTTGAGACCTTTTGCCACATTTCAGGCTTCAAACATAAAAATATAAAACTGTATTTTTTTGTGAAGAATCAACAACAAGTGGGACACAATCAAGTGGAACGACATTTATTGGATATTTCAAACCTTTTTAACAAATCAAAAACTGAAAAATTGGGCGTGCAAAATTATTCAGCCCCTTTACTTTCAGTGCAGCAAACTCTCTCCAGAAGTTCAGTGAGGATCTCTGAATGATCCAATGTTGACCTAAATGACTAATGATGGTAAATACAATCCACCTGTGTGTAATCAAGTCTCCGTATAAATGCACCTGCACTGTGATAGTCTCAGAGGTCCGTTAAAAGCGCAGAGAGCATCATGAAGAACAAGGAACACACCAGGCAGGTCCGAGATACTGTTGTGAAGAAGTTTAAAGCCGGATTTGGATACAAAAAGATTTCCCAAGCTTTAAACATCCCAAGGAGCACTGTGCAAGCGATAATATTGAAATGGAAGGAGTATCAGACCACTGCAAATCTACCAAGACCTGGCCGCCCCTCTAAACTTTCAGCTCATACAAGGAGAAGACTGATCAGAGATGCAGCCAAGAGGCCCATGATCACTCTGGAGGAACTGCAGAGCTCTACAGCTGAGGTGGGAGACTCTGTCCATAGGACAACAATCAGTGGTATATTGCACAAATCTGGCCTTTATGGAAGAGTGGCAAGAAGAAAGCCATTTCTTAAAGATATCCATAAAAAGTGTTGTTTAAAGTTTGCCACAAGGTGCTCTTGTCAGATGAAACCAAAATTGAACTTTTTGGCAACAATGCAAAACGTTATGTTTGGCGTAAAAGCAACACAGCTCATCACCCTGAACACATCATCCCCACTGTCAAACATGGTGGTGGCAGCATCATGGTTTGGGCCTGCCTTTCTTCAGCAGGGACAGGAAAGATGGTTCAAATTGATGGGAAGATGGATGGAGCCAAATACAGGACCATTCTGGAAGAAAACCTGATGGAGTCTGCAAAAGACCTGAGACTGGGACAGAGATTTGTCTTCCAACAAGACAATGATCCAAAACATAAAGCAAAATCTACAATGGAATGGTTCAAAAATAAACATATCCAGGTGTTAGAATGGCCAAGTCAAAGTCCAGACCTGAATCCAATCGAGAATCTGTGGAAAGAACTGAAAACTGCTGTTCACAAATGCTCTCCATCCAACCTCACTGAGCTCGAGCTGTTTTGCAAGGAGGAATGGGAAAATATTTCAGTCTCTCGATGTGCAAAACTGATAGAGACATACCCCAAGCGACTTACAGCTGTAATTGCAGCAAAAGGTGGCGCTACAAAGTATTAACTTAAGGGGGCTGAATAATTTTGCACGCCCAATTTTTCAGTTTTTGATTTGTTAAAAAAGTTTGAAATATCCAATAAATGTCGTTCCACTTCATGATTGTGTCCCACTTGTTGTTGATTCTTCACAAAAATATACAGTTTTATATCTTTATGTTTGAAGCCTGAAATGTGGCAAAAGGTCGCAAAGTTCAAGGGGGCCGAATACTTTCGCAAGGCACTGTATATATTCCAGTGTTGGCAACAATTTAGCAGCGGTGGGCCACCATGTGGTGTTGAGGATTATGGAATAAGTGGCTATTTGACTATGTTGGTTAGTAGGGAGAGTTCCATCATGTTGGAGAGGAATCCAACATGACTGCTGCTGGAGGAAGGAGTCATTCTCTCTACTCCAATGGGTATTATGTGCTAGTTTAGTGTTTGGTGACGCATCCTGATGGTTTAAATCTCTCTCTATCACACACACACACACACACACACACACACACACACACACACACACACACACACACACACACACACACACACACACACACACACACACACACACACACACACACACACACACACACACACACACACACACACACACCCCTGTGGCGTGACCATCCCAAAGTAAGGCTAAACTTTTATTAGTGTGCCGTAACAAGGTTCCATTTTCCGAAGGATAATGAGTGTCCCTGCCGCTGGCCGATTGTTCTGGCTCCGATCATTCTACTTTAGGTTACCTGGTGCTGCATCTGGGAATAATAAAACACTGGGACATGGAAACATCATTTCCCTCTGCACTTCTCCTGTCCCCAGTCCCAGTCCCAGTCCCAGTCCCAGTCCCAGTCCCAGTCCCTCTCCGTATCCCTACCCTTCTGGAGCCACTTCCAATAGAGTCTAGTCCACTTTTAATAAATGGAAAGGCTTAGGAGTGTCATCACCAGTGAGTACTACAACTGTATTGCACAATTGCATGAATAATGCTAAACAAAGAGGGGAAATAGAGGCTGAAGCTGGAATGGAGCACTGTTGGTAGACTGCTCCAAAAACACAACGGCTGTTTGAGACTTAAAGGCTGAAGCTGGAATGGAGCACTGTTGGTAGACATGTCCAAAAACACAACGGCTGTTTGAGACTTAAAGGCTGAAGCTGGAATGGAGCACTGTTGGTAGACAGCTCCAAAAACACAACGGCTGTTTGAGACTTAAAGGCTGAAGCTGGAATGGAGCACTGTTGGTAGACAGCTCCAAAAACACAACGGCTGTTTGAGACTTAAAGGCTGAAGCTGGAATGGAGCACTGTTGGTAGACAGCTCCAAAAACACAACGGCTGTTTGAAACTTAAAGGCTGAAGCTGGAATGGAGCACTGTTGGTAGACAGCTCCAAAAACACAACGGCTGTTTGAGACTCAAAGGCTGAAGCTGGAATGGAGCACTGTTGGTAGACAGCTCCAAAAACACAACGGCTGTTTGAGACTTAAAGGCTGAAGCTGGAATGGAGCACTGTTGGTAGACAGCTCCAAAAACACAACGGCTGTTTGAGACTTAAAGGCTGAAGCTGGAATGGAGCACTGTTGGTAGACAGCTCCAAAAACACAACGGCTGTTTGAGACTTAAAGGCTGGAGTTGTGAATGGGCGGTGTGTGTGTGTGCGCACACGTGTGTGCATGCTTGGGTGCATTTATGTGTGTTTGTGACTGACTGATGTCCTAGGTAATTCTGTACTGTTCTACGACAGCCTTCTAAGCGGTCTACCAGGTCAGAGCATAGCCCTGAGCCATTGATTAGTCCATCAACCAGACCAGACTTTGCAGGCCAGCAGCTGAAGGATTGGATTAACAGATCTCTCTGCTTCTACTTCCATTCAATCTGCTCTTTATTTCCATTACTAGCTGGCTTCTTTCATGAGTAGGTCTCCCTTTCAAACCCTTTCTGGAGAATAAGATGCCTAAGAATGTTGAACACCTGTTTAGACCATTCACTGTGTACCAGCACTGTGCGTGCATGTCTGTATTTTTATCATTTATTACAGGCCGAAGTCTGATAATGAGCATGCCAGCGTGTATTTCATCTGAAGAAGTGCAAATTTGTTTAGGAAGTAGGTGATTTTCTCACACCAGCCTCATAAGAGCATATAGGATATAGGATAGATTAGAAACTTTGTGTGAAGAATGAAACGTTATTGTTCACAGACAGGCAGTAACTGTAAAATGTCTCCCGTCCTGTAGTTGTCTAGCAGACGGGGCCTCATTAAACAGAGCAGTACCAAGACAAAGAGATTTCCTGATGCGCTCGCTGCTTCTTAAATCATCAGTGGTCTCCGTCTTTCCGTCACAACATGGGGTCTGGGCACTAGACTGGCGTAGTTAGGTTACAGCCAGGAGAGAGAGCTTCATGTACTTAACAGGTTTTCACTCCCACAGAAAGTCTGACGGTGTGTGTGTGGGTTTCTGTCTTTGCACTTGCTCTAAGTGCTCACAGGGGCTTGTTAGGGTCTGTCTTTAATGGCCTTAACAAGAGGGGTTAATGGGAAAGCCTCCAGGCCTCAGGTGGAAGGCTAACCCAGATGTTAGCTAGCTCCCCGTCTCTCTCTCTCTCTCTCTCTCTCTCTCTCTCTCTCTCTCTCTCTCTCTCTCTCTCTCTCTCTCTCTCTCTCTCTCTTTCTCTCTCTCTCTCTCTCTCTCTCTCTCTCTCTCTCTCTCTCTCTCTCTCTCTCTCTCTCTCTCTCTCTCTCTTTACCATTCTGTTTTTGTATTCCTTCTCTCTCATACCTCTTCTCTCCTCTCTTCTCTTCTCTCTCTCTCCTCTCTCTCTCTCTGTCTTGTTCTTTACCATTCTGTTTTTGTATTCCTTCTGGAATGAGTGATGGAGAGTACATCGTCATACCTCTTCTCTCCTCTACCTTCTCTTCTCTGATCATGCTCCTCTCCTCTACCTTCTCTTCTCTGATCATGCTCCTCTCCTCTACCTTCTCTGATCATGCTCCTCTCCTCTACCTTCTCTGATCATGCTCCTCTCCTCTACCTTCTCTTCTCTGATCATGCTCCTCTCCTCTACCTTCTCTGATCATGCTCCTCTCCACTACCTTCTCTTCTCTGACCTTCTCTTCTCATGCTACCTCTCTTCTCTCATGCTCCCTTCTCTTCTCTGATCATGCTCCTCTCCTCTACCTTCTCTTCTCTGATCATGCTCCTCTCCTCTACCTTCTCTTCTCTGATCATGCTCCTCTCCTCTACCTTCTCTTCTCTGATCATGCTCCCTCTCCTCTACCTTCTCTGATCATGCTCCTCTCCTCTACCTTCTCTTCTCTGATCATGCTCCTCTCCTCTACCTTCTCTTCTCTGAGCATGCTCCTCTCCTCTACCTTCTCTTTCTGATCTGACCTTCTCTTCTCTCATGCTCCTCTCCTCTACCTCTCCTCTGATCATGCTCCTCTCCTCTACCTTCTCTGATCATGCTCCTCTCCTCTACCTTCTCTTCTCTGATCATGCTCCTCTCCTCTACCTTCTCTTCTCTGATCATGCTCCTCTCCTCTACCTTCTCTTCTCTGATCATGCTCCTCTCCTCTACCTTCTCTGATCATGCTCCTCTCCTCTACCTTCTCTTCTCTGATCATGCTCCTCTCCTCTACCTTCTCTTCTCTGAGCATGCTCCTCTCCTCTACCTTCTCTTCTCTGATCATGCTCCTCTCCTCTACCTTCTCTTCTCTGATCATGCTCCTCTCCTCTACCTTCTCTTCTCTGATCATGCTCCTCTCCACTACCTTCTCTTCTCTGATCATGCTCCTCTCCTCTACCTTCTCTTCTCTGATCATGCTCCTCTCCTCTACCTTCTCTGATCATGCTCCTCTCCTCTACCTTCTCTGATCATGCTCCTCTCCTCTACCTTCTCTGATCATGCTCCTCTCCTCTACCTTCTCTGATCATGCTCCTCTCCTCTACCTTCTCTTCTCTGATCATGCTCCTCTCCTCTACCTTCTCTTCTCTGATCATGCTCCTCTCCTCTCCTCCCAGGCCTGCAGTGGTTGACCGCAGAGGAAGAGTACAAGGCGCCGCTAGTTAAATGAACAGATGAGTGTGGTGTAGTGGTGGACGGGACAATTACAGACATTATAGACAGACTGGCAGTCGTTAAACCAGCCTGCTCATTAACTGTTTACAGGACAACAAGGTGTTGGTGTGGCAGGAGAGAACACAGCAAATATACATCTAGTAGTTTTAGGTTGTTGTTACTGTCATGAAGGAATTAGAAATGTAATTTTACTGGAGCTCTCAGTAAGTGTCTTTTGTGCACTCTAATCTAGAATGGAGCAGCACATTTTCCATTTTATCTAGAGAAGATGGAGTTAGTTAGCTAACTCTCTCCAACTCTCTAACTCTCTTTGTAGCTACCACCTTTACTCTGTGTGGATGTCTGAGAGATAAGTGAGACACTGATGCATGAGGAACAGAGCAGATAAGAGATAATTGGAGATAATGAGATGATTGGAGATTATTAGAGATTGTTATAGCTGGGTGATGGATTGAGGTGCCTGGTAGTGGTGGGAAAGCATGGGAACAGAAGAGGAGTAGAGGACTAGAGGAGGAAAGCAGAGGAGTGCCAAGGAAAGGGACAATAACAGTGAAAACAGAACAGTATCCATCATCGTTAACGGCCTGGTGTCCCCCTCCTCTCTCTCCTTCCATCCCTACCTCAATCCCTCAGTCCCTGGTTCTCGGCAGTGCAGCTCTGTAATCTACTCTCCTGGTCTGTAATTAGGTGTTCACAGTGTGAGAGTAGGAGGAAGGAGGGATGGAGGGAGGGAGAGAGGGATGGAGAGAGGGAGGGAGGGGGCCAAGGACTCAGCGTAATAGGTGCCTCCAGGGAACAGCATCTGGTTTGGAGGGATGGGGGGGAAGAGGAGGGGAGAAGGAGGAGGGGAAGGGCAGAGAAGGGTTAGGGTATTTATGATCTCTCAGGATCACTGTATACGGCTGCTCGTCTTTGTGCCTGTTTTACTATGTATGACACGCACACTGTAGGTCAGGGGTCATCAACAGGCGGCCTGCAGGCCAAAACAGGCCCACAATGTTTTTTTCTTGCACCCTCAAAGATCTTTGTAAAAAAATATATAATAAAACAAAGAAATACAGATTTTATTTTAGTTTTGGGTCAAAAAAATACTGAAATCACCAGGAATTCAGTAAAAAATGTGTTTAATTTAGGAAACTGATCCCAAGTATTCCCACAAAATTATTTTTAAATAAAAACACATTTTTGGGCTTAGTTGTGGTCAATTTGCAGTCTACAAATCATTCAAATTATGTTCCGGCCCCCCAAACAGCCTCTCAGACACAAATCGTCCTGTAGCTGAATCTAGGTGTCTACCCCTGTTGTAGGTGACAACTAGCTTGGGAGGTCCCCATCTTTCTCTACATCTCTCTCCGTCTTTCTCTCTCTAACACCAGGGGCCCCCACGCTCCTTGCGAAAATAACATTCCGTCTCCCTATAGGGCTACGTCCGAAAATAGAAGAACAGGTATTTAGGTGTAAGTGATACTTGATGGTTCAACTGAACCCTCTAATGGGTTTAGCAGAGCTACCTACCTACAGCTGTATAGTCTTACAACTGTCCTACATTGATGAATGTGCACCACCAAAGAGGAAGGGGCTAGGGGTTGCTCCTGGACTGGACAGGGGCTCAGAGTGCAGGCAGGATGGGGTGAGAGTTCAGGTCAGTTCCATCTCTATGGAGGGTGGAATCAGGTGGAGTAGGGAGGGCAGGTTAGGAGAGGAACGGGGGGGGGAGTGTTCTCTTTACCTGCACCATGGGAGGGCCAGGTGTGTGTTTGTGGGGAGGGGAGGAGAGGAAGGGTGCGGTCCTCCCCTACACTGTGGGGGGTAAAGAATGGGAGAGAGCATGTGTGAGATATTTTGGGGGGTAGTGTTCGGGGCGGGTTAGAGGGGTGTGGTTCGTTGCTTGTTTCCGTGCTAATGCTTGACAACCGGATTGGTCTGATACACAAACTCTAACACAGACACACAGAATAACACACACACACACACACACACACACACACACACACACACACACACACACACACACACACACACACACACACACACACACACACACACACACACACACACACACACACACACACACGCTAATTACACCTCAGTTTGCTAATATGGGGATAGCAGGCATTCAACAGGGATTACGTTCTTTATAAATCTATTTTAGGAGATAAAAGGGATGCTTTAGCTGTGTGTTCATGCATTCATACCTATTATATGTGTTTATATTGGACCGATGCTGTGTTTTCCCTGTGTTTGTTTGGTGTTTTATGCTGAGGGAACTGTTTCTCAGTAGGACATTCGGGGAGATTCTGTGATTATTGGGAGAATCCTGCATGTGTGTGCGTATGTGTGTGTGCGCACGTGTGCGCCCCTGAGGCTGGTCTTGTCATGTCCTTCTCTCTGCCCTTCCTGATGAATGACCAGTTAAGATGCCAGGGGCCACCTTTTCTTTTCCTCCCTCCCTGTCCCCCTCTCTTCACCTCTATCATGGTTCCTGCCCTCCTTGAACCGGACCACTTGGCCATATATCAGATGATGAATAACCTTGTCCGAGACCTGAAGACTTGCATTAGCTGGCTCCCCAAGCTAATTCATAGACTTTATTAGCTCAGTGGCCTAACACAGTCCTGTAGCCTGCAGATGATGCAGGTTCAATCCCAGTCCCAGACCCCTACCCAAGGTCATACCCCTGGCCTTGTCAGCTGGTTTATAGGTTGTCAATTGTTTTTTACGAGATGTACCGTGTGTGTGTATATAAAGAGGAAACACAGAGTAAATCATTTGAGGCGAGCGGAAGCCAAAAGGGGGTAATTTTAAAACCACCCCACCATCTGAAATATTCACTAACACAGAAGACACAGACATCAACAGAGAAAGAGAGAGAGAGACACAATGATAAAGGTAGAAAGACAAAGAGGGAGAGTGAGCGAGAGAAGAAGAGGAAGAGATGGAGAGATGAAGAGATGGAGAGAAGAAGAGATGGAGAGAAGAAGAGATGGAGAGAAGAAGAGGAAGAGATGGAGAGAAGAAGAGGAAGAGATGGAGAGATGAAGAGATGGAGAGAGAGGAAGAGATGGAGAGATGAAGAGATGGAGAGAAGAAGAGATGGAGAGAAGAAGAGATGGAGAGAAGAAGAGATGGAGAGAAGAAGAGGAAGAGATGGAGAGATGGAGAGAAGAAGAGATGGAGGGAGAAAGAGGTGTTTGTACAATTCTGTGTTGCTCATGAATAATTCAACAGATGGATCGAGGGTTGTAAAATATTCACGTTAAATCGCTGGGACATCAGTCCCCTGTGTGTGTGTCCTCTGATGTTCAGAGCTCCTGATAACTACAGTCCCGATGTCCCAGATACACATCAGGCTAGACCTAACTTCAGTCATTGAGGCCAGGGTATAGGTGTGTGTGTGTTGTGCGTTTGTTGTGTGTGTGGAGTGGGACTGGTCTGGTTATTATGAATTGATACAGCATGAATAAGACATTACAGTGTGGTCTAGATCCGTCATGAGGACACACACACAGGGACTTCACTTACGGAGCTGTGTATGGTGTGTGTGTGTGTGTGTGTGTGTGTGTGTGTGTGTGTGTGTGTGTGTGTGTGTGTGTGTGTGTGTGTGTGTGTGTGTGTGTGTGTGTGTGTGTGTGTCGGTGACGGCTGGCCTTGGCAGGACCTGATTGAAAGTGACATACAGGAGACACACACACACACACACAGCCTGGCTTTTGCCTGCGTTTGCGGGACTGGTGGAATGCTGTGGTTTGAGCCAGTAATAACAGCCCTGATAGTGGCAGCCCTGTGTGTGTATGTCTCGAGCAGCATATTGAGGAAGGTCCGGATGTATAGCAGATTTCATGCCTTTCTAAATGGGAAATCGAGTACTTTTATCATACACTTCATAAACTGATATCTCTCATTTCCCTATTCTACATGCAGCTCATCAGTCTCTCTACGGTATATTGGTGAACATGACATAGTGTAGGTCTTTTGTCCAGTATATCCAACACTATCACAGCATCATAGTCTAGTATTAAATCTTCTCTTTGTCGTCTTCAGAAACCTATACTGTGTTTCATATAATCTTTGCAAGGCTTCCACAGTATCCCAGTGTAATCCCCTGGCAGTAGCATTATGAGGAAGGCTGTGTATGTGTGTGTGCATGTGTGCGCATGTGTGTGTGTGTGTGTAGCCTGGCTCTGGGTCTTCGGATGTCACCAGGCAGCACGCCACAGAGTCCTGCCCCAGACACCCCTCCTCTCCCTCGGGTAATGACTCCTAACATCCCCTCTCCCTCCCTGGGTAGCCTACAGGAAGCTGCTCCTCCAGCCCCCAGCTCTGCTCTGTCTGCTTGCTACTGTTTGCCAGGGTAAACAAATAAACTGCAGGGCAGATCATGCATGCACGCACACACACACACACACACACACACACACACACACACACACACACACACACACACACACACACACACACACACACACACACACACACACACACACACACACACACACACACACACACACACACACACACACACACACACACACACACACACACACACACACACACACACACACACACACACACACACACACACACACACACACACACACACACACACACACACACACACACACACACACACACACACACACACACACACACACACTCTGTCCGTACACACACACAGATACACACACACACTCACAGATTGCCTACAAAAACACAATCTGTCCGTACACACATATGCAAAAACAGCCAGTGGGCTCTCCTTCTCCGTGGCCGACATGAGTAAGACATTTAAGCCTGTTAACCCTCGCAAGGCTGCCCAGAAGGCATCCCTAGACATGTCTTTAGAGCATGCGCAGACCAGCTGGCTTGTTTACGGACATATTCAATCTCTCCCTATCCCAGTCTGTTGTCCCCACATACTTCAAGATGTCCACCATTGTTTCTGTAACCAAAAAAGCGAAGGTAACTGAACTAAATTACTAACTCCCCGTAGCACTCACTTCTGTCATCATGAAGTGCTTTGAGAGACTAGTCAAGTATCATGTCACCTCTACCATACCTGACACACTAGACCCACTTCAATTTGCTTACCGCCTCAATAGATCCACAGACGACGCAATCACAACCACACTGCACACTGTCCTATCCCATCTGGACAAGAGGAATACATATGTAAGAATGCTGTTCATTCACTATAGCTCAGCATTCAACACCATAGTACCCTCCAGGCTCATCATTAAGTTCGAGGCCCTGGGTCTGAACTAGAGGTCGACCGATTATGATTTTTCAACGCCGATGCCGATTATTGGAGGTCCAAAAAAGCCGATGCCGATTAATCGGCCGATTTTTAAAAATGTATTTGTAATAGTGACAATTACAACAATACTGAATTAACAATTATTTTAACTTAATATAATACATCAATAAAATCAATTTAGCCTCAAATAAATAATGAAACGTGTTCAATTTGGTTAAATAATACAAAAACAAAGTGTTGGAGAAGAAAGTAAAAGTGCAATATGTGCCATGTAAGAAAGCTAACGTTTAAGTTCCTTGCTCAGAACATGAGAACATATGAAAGCTGGTGGTTCCTTTTAACATGAGTCTTCAATATTCCAAGGTAAGATGTTTTAGGTTGTAGTTATTATAGGAATTATAGGACTATTTCCCTCTATACCATTTGTATTTCATTAACCTTTGACTATTGGATGTTCTTATAGGCACTTTAGTATTGCCAGTGTAACAGTAAATCTTCCGTCCCTCTCCTCGCTCCTCCCTGGGCTCGAACCAGGAACACAACGACAAAATAGGCTTGAGTTGATAGGCTTGAAGTCATAAACAGCGCAATGCTTGACGCACAACGAAGAACTGCTGGCAAAATGCACGAAAGTGCTGTTTGAATGAATGTTTACGCGCCTGATTCTGCCTACCACCGCTCAGTCAGATACTTAGAGACTCAGTCAGATTATACACAACGTAGGACACGCTAGATAATATCTAGTAATATCATCAACCATGTGTACTTAACTAGTGATTATGATTGATTGTTTTTTATAAGATAAGTTTAATGCTAGCTAGCAACTTACCTTGGCTTACTGCATTCGCCTAACAGGCAGTCTCCTTGTGGAGTGCAACGGCCGTTATTGCGTCGGACTAGTTAACTGTAAGGTTGCAAGATTGGATCCCCCGAGCTGACAAGGTGAAAATCTGTCGTTCTGCCCCTGAACGAGGCAGTTAACCCACCGTTCCTCGGCCGTCACTGAAAATAAGAATGTGTTCTTAACTGACTTGCCTAGTTAAATAAAGATTAAATAAAGGTGTAAAAAAAATCGGTGTCCAAAAATACCGATTTCCGATTGTTATGAAAACTTGAAATCGGCCCTAATTAATCGGCCATTCCGATTAATCAGTCGACCTCTAGTCTGAACCCCGCCCTGTGTAACTGGGTCCTGGACTTCCTGAAGGGCCGCCCCCAGGTGGTGAAGGTAGGAAACAATACCTCCACTTTGCTGATCCTCAACACTGGGCCCTCGCAAGGATGTGTGCTTAGCCCCCTCCTGTACTCCCTGTCCAATGACTGTGTGGCCACGCACATCTCCAACACAATCATCAAGTTTGCAGACGACACAGTCGTAGTAGGCCTGATTACCAACAATGACGAGACAGCCTACATGGAAGAGGTGAGGGCCCTGGGAGTGTGGTGCCAGGAAAAGAATCTCTCACCCAATGTCAACAAAACAAAGGAGTTGATCGTGGACTTCAGGAAACAGCAGAGGGAACACGCCACTATCCACATCGACGGGACCATAGTGGAGAAGGTGGAAATCTTCAAGTTAAACTGAAATGGTTCACCCACACAGACAGTGTGGTGAAGAAGTTGCAACATTTTACCCTCTTTTCTCCCTAATTGTTAGTAATTACTATCTATTCTCATTACTACAACTCCCGTACGGGCTCGGGAGAGACGAAGGTCGAAAGCCATGACCGGGAAGCCTCACTTCTTCTTAACACAGCGTGCATCCAACCCGGAAGCCAGCCGCACCAATGTGTCGGAGGAAACACTGCACCTGGCGACCTTGGTTAGCGTGCACTGCGCCCGGCCCGCCACAGGAGTCGCTGGTGCGCGATGAGACAAGGATATCCCTACCGGCAGGGCTCTCCAGAGGATGGTGCGGTCTGCCCAACGCATCACAGGAAGGCCAAACAGATCATCAAGGACAACAACCACCCAACAACCACCTGTTCACCCTGCTGCTATCATCCAGAAGGCAAGGTCAGTACAGGTGCATCAAAGCTGGGACCGAGACACTGAAAAACAGCTTCTATCACAAGGCCATCAGACTGTTAAATAGCCATCACTAGCATATTAGAGGCTTGAAATCACTGGCCACTTTAATAATGGAACACTAGTTACTTTAATAATTTTTTACATATTTTGCATTACTCATCTCATATGTATATACTGTATTATATCCTATTCTACTGCATCTTAGTCTATGCTATGTGGTCCTTCTGTAGCACAGTTGGTAGAGCATGGCGCTTGTAACGCCAGGGTAGTGGGTTCGATTCCCGGGACCACCCATACGTAGAATGTATGCACACATGACTGTAAGTCGCTTTGGATAAAAGCTTCTGCTAAATGGCATATATATATATTTTTTATATATTTTTATGCTGCTCTGACATTGCCCGTCTAAATATTTATATATTTTTAATTCCATTCCTTTACCTTATATTGTGTGGATTGTTAGATATTACTGCACTGTTACTGCATTGCTAGAAACACAAGCATTTCGCTACACCCGCAATAACATCTTCTAAACACATGTATGAGACAAATCAAATGTGATTTTATTTGATTCACGCTCTCTTCTCAGTCTTTGTTGCAACCTGGGTTCCCAACCTAAATTCCAATGAGGGAAACACAGAGAGAGGGAGAGAGAGGAGCTTATAAAACCAGCCTGGTCAACCCTGATACAAGTCAGTATTCGACATCCATCCATGCCTGAGGACATCGGGAGTTGACATGGAAACCGACCACTAGTGGCAACAGTGAGCAATGTTACCTTCAAGTAGGTTTGTTATTTTTGAGATTTTTGTTTCAAGCCTATCCCAAACCTCAACCCTTACCTTGACCATTCGGAGTTAATGCCTAACCTTAAACTTAAACTTAAAAAATCCGTAGTCAATGCTTAAACTTAACCTTAAACACTTCCAAATTTGACATTTCCAACACCTTCCAAATCTGACGTTTGAGAAACATGGATGAACGTCTAATTCTGAAGAGAGACTGTGATAGCGGATTGTATAAAACACAGTTTAATCTAGTATGTAAGGTGATTAGAGGGACTAGACTGCAGAATGGCTTCAGGCTCAACCAAGCTGTTGAAACAGTTGTTAAAATTCTGACTGCTGTTTAGTGGTCTGAGTCACATAATAAAGGGTCTCATTTAAACATAGTTAGGCAATAGTTGGGTATGAATGAAGGGTATGATGAAGTTTAGTAGAAATCTTCGTAGTTCAGTCATAGTGTGTGTGTGCGGCACGCGCATGAGTGTGTAATTACAGGTTTAAGGCATATCCCTTTTTTCCTGTGGAGAGAGAATCTCTGTGGAATTCCTTCCTCTCCCCCAACTGTGTCTGCTTGTGTGTGTGTCCTCGCGGCTCTGTCTGTGTGTTTATGTTTGTTTGTTGTTTGCAGCTTCATCTCCTTTTCTTTGTTCTCTACATTCCAGAGGAGTTAAAGTGAGGATGACTCTGGTCTTTCCTTATAGCCCACAGTACAGCTCTGCATGGCTGGATGGATGGCTGAGATGTTGGAGGTCATGGGATGTAATTCACTCCACTGAGTCATGAACCGAGATGTTACCCCTAACCTCACATTTAGGTTCAGCTCCGCCCCATCTCTCTCTCTCTCTCTCTCTCTCTCTCTCTCTCTCTCTCTCTCTCTCTCTCTCTCTCTCTCTCTCTCTCTCTCTCTCTCTCTCTCTCTCTCTCTCTTCCACCCTCTTTTTCTAGTAGAGGGTGCAGTAAGTGAACTCTTGTGAGGCTCTCAGGATTTTTCCAGCCAGTTCGGAATAACGACTCTCTTGTTTCAGATCGTAGTTTTCCAGAGCGGGAAGCCTTATACTTTTAGTCCAGTTCCCATCGCTCTGCCAACCGAGGTTAAGCGTTTGTTTACATGTGTTTGTGTCTTTGCTTGTGCTTGGGTGTGTGTGTGTTTCGAAGGCCAAGTTCACACCTCTGTGCCAAGCATGAAGAGTTATAAATGTTTTGTTGTTTTCAGGTAACAGCCTTCAAGTCTCCAGGTGTCTGTCTAACTGTGTGTCTCTGTGTTCGTATTGTTATCACTTGCTATCACACTTCACAGAACTATTGATCTTCTCTCACTGCACACCAAAGCTCCATGTTCCTTCTTCCTTCTTCCTTTCTCTCTCTCTCTCTCTCTCTCTCTCTCTCTCTCTCTCTCTCTCTCTCTCTCTCTCTCTCTCTCACTCACTTACACGCACTGGCAGGCACACACACCCTCTGAGCCCAGCTCATCAGCTCCCAGTATTGGGCCTCTCTGACAGTGTCTCTGACCCCCACTGTGAGGGCAGCATGGAACTCTGATCTCATTATCCTCAATGTGTGTGTGTGTGTGTGTGTGTGTGTGTGTGTGTGTGTGTGTGTGTGTGTGTGTGTGTGTGTGTGTGTGAGAGAGAGAGCATGAGGGAGAGAGCGAGGAGAGAGAGAGAGAGAGAGAGAGAGAGAGAGAGAGAGAGAGAGAGAGAGAGAGAGAGAGAGAGAGAGAGAGAGAGAGAGAGAGAGAGAGAGAGAGAGAGAGAGAGAGAAAATGAGTGTGTGTTGTTCTGTGCAGGTGGTCTCTCTCCCTCAGGCTGTGTAAAGTAGTAAAGAATAACACTTGCTGTGTCAGTAGTGCTGTTACATAGAGGGGGGGACAATCATACACATACCTGCCCCACCCAAACAATCCTTACACCCACCCCTGTCCCATTCCCTCTTGTACACAGATGCGCCTGCTTGAGGTGAAAATAAGCTAAATCATTGTTTGTGTGTGTTTGTGTGAGGAGTCCAGAGGTGACGGGGAGAGAGGGATGGGAAAGGGAAAGATTGGCGAGGCGGAGACATGAAATAAATGGATCTCCTCTGTGAGCTTCGAGATGGGACTGGCCCTGACAGCATTAACATTGGCTGTATTAACACTTCAAAGCAACACTGGTCAGTGGGAGGCCAGGGAGGATGAAACCCATTACCTCCCCCGTCTCCATCCATATTACCCCTATCCTCGTCTAGTAGAGCTCAGCTAGGCGATCCGAACGAGTGTCCTCGCTCGCGTCCTCGCTCCGTCCTCGCTCGCGTCCTCGCTCCGTCCTCGCTCCGTCCTCACTCCGTCCTCGCTCGCGTCCTCGCTCGCATCCTCGCTCGCGTCCTCGCTCCGTCCTCGCTCCGTCCTGGCTCCGTCAACCTTCGCTTGGATAATGAGTTTTGCCGATTTCTCTTAGTCGCACAATTTTACATCTAATGAAGATGTTTGGTGCAGTATTTCTCAATGAAAACATTGGTACGGAATAGAGTCGTCTATTTTTGAATGACAAACACTTTATTTATTTAGCTAGGCAAATCAGTTAAGAACAAGTTCTTATTTACAATGACAGTCCACTGGGGAACAGTGGTTTAACTGCTTTGTTCAGGGGCAGAACAACAGACCTTGTCAGCTCAGGGATTTGATCCAGCAATCTTTCGGTTACTGGCCCAACACAGGTAACCACTAGGCTACCTGCCACTTGAAGAATCCCTACTGTTGACCAATCAACAACGAATGGGCTTAGACTTCAGCTCTGAACCTCGGCTTGCCTCGAGAAAAAACCCTTGCCGAATACCAAAACTAACAAAAACGTCACAAAATGTTGTCTTAAAATTTGCACTAACTGTTCCGAACTGTTTCGGATGGGAAGCATGCAGAATTATTTACTGAGCACCGTCCTCTATTTCCCCATTACCTCCCCCTCTTAGCCCTTCTCTCTCCCCTGCCCTGGCCCACTGAGAGCGGCTTACAGGGGACCGCTGCTACTGGACCTCGGCCCCAGGCTGTGGTAATGAGGTCTGGGAAAGGAGAGGGAGAGGAGAAAAGGAGAAGATAGGGGGAGAGGAGAGGGAGGCTGCTCCTGGCTATTGGTCTTTCATGTGGAGATTGAGGAGAGGAGAAGAGGGGAGAGGGCGACATTACTAGGAGCCCGCCTCACACTGAGCTATCTGCCTGAAGCCTGCTGGCCATAGAGATAGCAGCAGTCCGTCTTACCCTCCTGTCTTTAAGTTAAACCTGAACTTTTCTCATCATTTACTCTCTACTGGGAATTCTCTGACGCCTTTCCTGTGTGTGTGTGTGTGTGTGTGTGTGTGTGTGTGTGTGTGTGTGTGTGTGTGTGTGTGTGTGTGTGTGTGTGTGTGTGTGTGTGTGTGTGTGTGTGTGTGTGTGTGTGTGTGTGTGTGTGTGTGTGTGTATAAAGGTTAGTGTTAGGGATAGGTTAAGGGGTAGGTTAGGGGTTAGGGGTTAGGGAAAGTAGGATTTTGATGGAAATATATTTTTACTCTCCAAAAAGTCCAGAAAATGAATATATATAAGTTGTGTTTGTGAGTGTGTGTGTGAGTGTGTGTGTGAGTGTGTGTGTGAGTGTGTGCGTACATAGTATATTGCTCTTGTTCCAGTTCCCAGCCCGTCCCACAGCCTTGAAGCCAAATAGCTGCATTGTAATAGTCAGGGGTTATAACTTTCTAACCAAACAGTCCCACTGACAGCCTAAAACCACTGAGCACAGTCAGTCAAATCTAAATCCACTCACTATCAATCAATCAAATATTATTTATATAGCCCTTCGTACATCAGCTGATATCTCAAAGTGCTGTACAGAAACCCAGCCTAAAACCCCAAACAGCAAGCAATGCAGGTGTAGAAGCACGGTGGCTAGGAAAAACTCCCTAGAAAGGCCAAAACCTAGGAAGAAACCTAGAGAGGAACCAGGCTATGTGGGGTGGCCAGTCCTCTTCTGGCTGTGCCGGGTGGAGATTATAACAGAACATGGCCAAGATGTTCAAATGTTCATAAATGACCAGCATGGTCAAATAATAGTAAGGCAGAACAGTTGAAACTGGAGCAGCAGCATGGCCAGGTGGACTGGGGACAGCAAGGAGTCATCATGTCAGGTAGTCCTGGGGCATGGTCCTAGGGCTCAGGTCAGTTGAAACTGGAGCAGCAGCATGGCCAGGTGGACTGGGGACAGCGAGGAGCCATCATGTCAGGTAGTCCTGGGGCATGGTCCTCACTAGGCCTACATATACCAAACATTAACAACATGCACCCCCAACTTCCCCCCTTTTTGCCTTCAGAACAGCCTCAATTCGTCAGTGGAATGGACTCTTCAAGGTGTTGAAAGCATTCCACAGGGATGCTGGCCCATGTTGATTCCAATGCTTCCCACAGTTGTGTCATGTTGGCTGGATGTTCTTTGGGGTGGTGGACTATTCTTGATACACACAGAAAACCCAGCAGCGTTGCAGTTCTTGAAATAAACCGGTACGCCTGGCACCTACTACCATACCCCATTCAAAGACACTTACATTTTTTGTCTTGTCCATTCAACCTCTGAATGGCACACATACACAATCCAAATGACTCAAAAAAAATGTAATCTTTATTTTTCCTGTCTCCTCCCCTTCAGCTACTCTGATTAAAGTGGATTTAACAAGTGACATCAATAAGGGATCATAGCTTTCACCTGGATTCACCTGATCAGTCCATGTCATGGAAATATCTTAATGTTTTGTATACTCAGATGGCCAGTATAGGCCAGATGAAGGTATCAGGGGAGGGCTGGATAATTGTGCAAGGCCAAGCGTTAAGGGATTAAGAAGGTATGTTCACCACTTCCTTCCTTCCGTGCTCTCTGTCTCTTTCCCTCTCCCTCTCTCTCATTCTCTCTCGACCACGTTGTCCTGGCTAAAGCATGTGATCTCTCTCTCCCGCCCCTGTCGTAAATATCCACTGAGGCCTGTGAGAAGATAAGTGTGGAACAGAGGAAAGCCACAACTCACCATATACATGCCATCTGTGTACACATCACGGCCATCATTTAACACGGCTCACACACACACACACACACACACACACACACACACACACACACACACACACACACACACACACACACACACACACACACACACACGCACGCACGCACGCACGCACGCACGCACGCACGCACGCACGCACGCACACACACACACACACACACACACACACACACACACACACACACACACACACACACACACACACAGAGTATGAACATGTCTGTTATGCTCTCGTCATTTCTTTCCCATGTAAGGTGAATTCCTGGACCTTGACTGGCCTGCTTCTCTGGTTCCCCTCACTTCTCCACTGGTTATTTAGGCGTGTGTGTGTGTGTGTTATTTTTCTCCCAGCTCCACTAGGTCAGAGTATAGCCAGTGGCTGGGGTTTTAGTCACATTCTTTTAGATACATTCTAGAAAGTCACTGTAGAGAGAAACGGCCATTCATAGAAGACTAAGAGTTTTCACATGAACAAGCTAACAGACTGGTGCACAATCGACCAACATACTTCCTTTACAGTCCTTATCCTCATTGTTCATTGTCTTCTGTCTGTCTCTCTTAAAGGACCTGTTATTGTGCAACCTTGCTGACAGAGTGTAGATTCAGTGTATTCTTACATTGTAAGAAGAAGACTGTTGTGTGTTGCTATCACAGTATTCAGCCAGTAGAAAAGAGGTGAGAAACCTCTCATATCATTTGACTGTCATACTTCTCTTGTCTCCATTGCATCACTGACAAGTCCAACAATATTCTCCTCTTTATGTTACTATGGAGACGATTTACCTTCCAGCACTTTCTGTGTCTTAACCTTCTTGTTTCTGTGTCTTAATCTTCTTGTTTCTGTGTCTCTATTTAGAAACCTGTAAGATGACGATATTCACGAGCTGCGCTGTCTGAGAGAAAGAGTTCAGTGGTTCTCCGGTTGTTCTTCATTGTTCAGTGTTGAGTAAGTTCTCTTGGTCTGTAGCCATCTGAGATTGTTGTTCTCTTTTGAGAGTGACAGGCCAATATTGCCTTTCTAAAGACCTGGCGGGCCTCAACAACGACTGAGAGGAGCTTAATCCATTGACGGTTCAATTAGAGAGACGTCTGATATGTGGTCCAGAAAAGCATTGAGTTCATCAGAGAGACGTCTGATATGTGGTCCAGCAAAGCATTGAGTTCATTAGAGAGACGTCTGATATGTGGTCCAGAAAAGCATTGAGTTCATTAGAGAGACGTCTGATATGTGGTCCAGAAAAGCATTGAGTTCATTAGAGAGACGTCTGATATGTGGTCCAGAAAAGCATTGAGTTCATCAGAGAGACGTCTGATATGTGGTCCAGAAAAGCATTGAGTTCATTAGAGAGACGTCTGATATGTGGTCCAGAAAAGCATTGAGTTCCTTAGAGAGACGTCTGATATGTAGTCCAGAAAAGCATTGAGTTCATTAGAGAGACGTCTGATATGTGGTCCAGAAAAGCATTGAGTTCATTAGAGAGACGTCTGATATGTGGTCCAGAAAAGCATTGAGTTCATTAGAGAGACGTCTGATATGTGGTCCAGAAAAGCATTGAGTTCATTAGAGAGACGTCTGATATGTGGTCCAGAAAAGCATTGAGTTCATCAGAGAGACGTCTGATATGTGGTCCAGAAAAGCATTGAGTTCATTAGAGAGACGTCTGATATGTGGTCCAGAAAAGCATTGAGTTCATCAGAGAGACATCTGATATGTGGTCCAGAAAAGCATTGAGTTCATTAGAGAGACATCTGATATGTGGTCCAGAAAAGCATTGAGTTCATTTGCCATTCTATTGTTCTGTTCATTTTCTGTTTTTCATTTACCAACTGTCTCTCTCTCATTCCGAGTTCTCAGCTCTCAACTGACCTGCCACTTTCACAGTTCAAGTCAAGGAGGATTTAACATGATAGTAACCAACATATGGCTATAGATAATACATCATATACATTCAGTATCATAGTTCCTCCAGGGAATGGCTGGGTTCTGAAACCCTCTCCCTCGTGTCTTCTCCCCCCGTATGGCTGGTTCAGTCTACCTGCTGTCTGCGGTGTTTAGATCTGTTGTGTTCAGAGTTTAGCCAGACAGACAGCCCAGAGACCAGAGACCAGAGACGTGAATCTCCAGGCTTCTTTTCCCAGAGACCTCTTTGTGACACGGTTAAAGAGATGTCCCAATACTGTTCCCATCACCCCTTCCTTCTGCTCCGTTCCACCCTCTCTCCCCATCCCTAGAGAAAAGCATACCCTTTGCGCAGCGCATGCCGTTTCCACGGAGCCCATTGTTCCCTGGTTGCTAAGCGATGGCTGGGGCCTCATTTGGTCACCGTGGTTACGAGGGGGCCTGGGTATTTAGTCAGGGGTCAGGCCTGACAGAGGTGGCATAATGGGTGTGAGAGAGGGGTGTGTGTGTGTGGGGGGGGGGTGGTGTTTGGTTTGGGGTCAGGTGTGACAGAGACAGGACAATAGAAAGGGGTGTGATCGTTCCCTCCTCTGTCATTTATAAGGCTATTCACTCACCCACTCCCTCTCTTTCACTCACCTACTCTATCTCTTTCACTCACCCTCCACCCCTCTCTTTCACTCACCCACTCCCTC
>NC_068422.1:25416395-25421395 GCF_023373465.1 Oncorhynchus keta
GCCCTCGCCCTCTCCTCTACCCCGCATGTCATGTGTGTGGGTGCTTTGATTGATCTGTCATTGAGAGAGTTAATGAGCATGGACATCAGAGACAGAGTCCCTCCACAAAGACATCAAAGAGCTGCAGTTCCCAAAGCCCACTGAATTGCTGCCCCTCAGGCTCCACACACACAGAGCTGCTTCTCAGGCAGCGCTACAGGGGTTCTGGACAGACAGGCAGGCAGCGGATGAGAGCTGTCCATAGTTTCTGTTGTTGTCTTATTGTTCTCCCAAGCCTTAGTGTGGTAAAGTGCTGTTTGTTGGTTTAAGGCTGGAAGTGTGACCAACTGGGTTTGAACGTGGCTCGTCTTTGCGCCAGAGGACTGTGTTAGCTCATTTAGCTAAAGCCAAGGCATTAGTTCAGGGAGCAAACAGAAGACTTCAGGTCACAAGCATGGTTACTCATCGTATAAGCTTTACCAGTCACCTAAGCTACACACGCACGCACGTACAAACACACACCCCTGCTGCTAGGTAACCCATTGGCTATCTGCCTTTTCATTCCTCTCTACAAACAGACTGAATGAGAAGAGGGGAAGAATCAGAATGCAGGAGCAAATATTAACACAAGGACACAAAGACATTCCATTAACTGGGGTGGCTGCACAACAGGGTGTCATGCTTTTACCTATTTGACTTCAAATTCTGATGTTTATCCACATTTCTCCAAATGTCAAATATAGAAGTGTTTTTGACACCCTGGGCTTCTCCTGATCCATATCATTCAGAATGATTAAGTTAAGGGTTAATGTTTTGGATAGGGTTAAATTAAGAAGTTTAGACATTCATTCCGAATGATTAAGTTAAAATAAATATGTTTTTATCGAGGTCTACCACTAGGTTTGAACACACAACCAGAGTCATGAGATGTCTAGCAGTGTTGCCCCTAGTGGCCAGTTTTGAAGGCATTTCCCGATGCCCACAGGACATGGACAGACATCAAATTTCGAAGTCAATCTTGAGCGATCTCGCTGTTCTCCCTCCCTCTTCAACCCCCTCGTTCCTTCCTTCCACTCTCCCCTCTTCCCCGCATTCCTCTGTTCTCCCTCCCTCTTCAACCCCCTCGTTCCTTCCTTCCACTCTCCCCTCTTCCCCGCATTCCTCTGTTCTCCCTCCCTCTTCAACCCCCTCGTTCCTTCCTTCCACTCTCCCCTCTTCCCCGCATTCCTCTGTTCTCCCTCCCTCTTCAACCCCCTCGTTCCTTCCTTCCACTCTCCCCTCTTCCCCGCATTCCTCTGTTCTCCCTCCCTCTTCAACCCCTCGTTCCTTCCTTCCACTCTCCCCTCTTCCCCGCATTCCTCTGTTCTCCCTCCCTCTTCAACCCCCTCGTTCCTTCCTTCCATTCTCCCCTCTTCCCTGCATTCCTCTGTTCTCCCTCCCTCTTCAACCCCCTCGTTCCTTCCTTCCACTCTCCCCTCTTCCCCGCATTCCTCTGTTCTCCCTCCCTCTTCAACCCCCTCGTTCCTTCCTTCCACTCTCCCCTCTTCCCCGCATTCCTCTGTTCTCCCTCCCTCTTCAACCCCCTCGTTCCTTCCTTCCACTCTCCCCTCTTCCCCGCATTCCTCTGTTCTCCCTCCCTCTTCAACCCCCTCGTTCCTTCCTTCCACTCTCCCCTCTTCCCCGCATTCCTCTGTTCTCCCTCCCTCTTCAACCCCCTCGTTCCTTCCTTCCATTCTCCCCTCTTCCCCGCATTCCTCTGTTCTCCCTCCCTCTTCAACCCCTCGTTCCTTCCTTCCACTCTCCCCTCTTCCCCGCATTCCTCTGTTCTCCCTCCCTCTTCAACCCCTCGTTCCTTCCTTCCACTCTCCCCTCTTCCCCGCATTCCTCTGTTCTCCCTCCCTCTTCAACCCCCTCGTTCCTTCCTTCCACTCTCCCCTCTTCCCCGCATTCCTCTGTTCTCCCTCCCTCTTCAACCCCCTCGTTCCTTCCTTCCACTCTCCCCTCTTCCCCGCATTCCTCTGTTCTCCCTCCCTCTTCAACCCCTCGTTCCTTCCTTCCATTCTCCCCTCTTCCCCGCATTCCTCTGTTCTCCCTCCCTCTTCAACCCCCTCGTTCCTTCCTTCCACTCTCCCCTCTTCCCCGCATTCCTCTGTTCTCCCTCCCTCTTCAACCCCTCGTTCCTTCCTTCCACTCTCCCCTCTTCCCCGCATTCCTCTGTTCTCCCTCCCTCTTCAACCCCTCGTTCCTTCCTTCCACTCTCCCCTCTTCCCCGCATTCCTCTGTTCTCCCTCCCTCTTCAACCCCCTCGTTCCTTCCTTCCACTCTCCCCTCTTCCCCGCATTCCTCTGTTCTCCCTCCCTCTTCAACCCCCTCGTTCCTTCCTTCCACTCTCCCCTCTTCCCCGCATTCCTCTGTTCTCCCTCCCTCTTCAACCCCCCGTTCCTTCCTTCGCTTCCTTCCAAGGTTTTTCTTTTCAGTTCCCTCTTTGTTTGGTTCTTGTCTTACACCTTACCATGGAATGTTTCAATTGAATGTTTTGATGAAGTGTTTTGATGGAAATCATTTACAGTATGTGTTTATTGGTGTGTGTGTGTGTGTGTGTGTGTGTGTGTGTGTGTGTGTGTGTGTGTGTGTGTGTGTGTGTGTGTGTGTGTGTGTGTGTGTGTGTGTGTGTGTGTGTGTGTGTGTGTGTGGGACTAAATATAATGTACATTGTGTTCAAGTCCATTCACTTCAGAAGATGTTTCTCAGAATTCTCCTTATCTTGTTACAGTGTTGTTCCATTCATAAAACGTGGACCTCCGACTTGAGAGTGACTGGGTGTGCAGGCTTTTGTTCCAACCCAGCGCTAACAAATCTGTCTTTAGATCGTAGCTAGACCTTAGACGTTGTGGTGGTGTGTAGTGACTATTGTGACTGCTTCTGACTTTCTTCAGATGATGTTGCAACAACAATATCAATCAATGATCAGCCCTGCTGTCATCCTCTCCTTTCCTCTCCTTGGTCAAATGTCATTCTCATCCTTGTCACTGAGAGCAGATTTATTGGTCTCAGTGAAGAACCTGCCATTCTGAGAGAGAGAGAACGAGAGAGAGGGAAAGGGAAAGGGAGGTCATTGCCTGGGTTAGGGTGAGGGTGAGGAGATGTTCGTTAGTCACTTAGTCGTTCCCATGGGTGTGTGTGTGCGTGTGTGTGTGTGCGTGCCTGCGTGTGTGTGTGCAGCAGTGCATGCGTGTATGTTTATGTGTGTGTGTGTGTGGATGCATATGTGTATCTCACTGCTCTCAAGTGTGTGTGTGTGTGTGTGTGTGTGTGTGTGTGTGTGTGTGTGTGTGTGTGTGTGTGTGTGTGTGTGTGTGTGTGTGTGTGTGTGTGTGTGTGTGTGTGTGTGTGTGTGTGTGTGTGCGTGTGCACCGTGCATGCGTGTATGTTTATGTGTGTGTGTGTGTGTGTGTGTGTGTGTGTGTGTGTGTGTGTGTGTGTGCAGCCGTGCATGCGTGTATGTTTATGTGTGTGTGTGTGCGGATGCATATGTGTATCTCACTGCTCTCAAGTGTGTGTGTGTGTGTGTGTGTGTGTGTGTGTGTGTGTGTGTGTGTGTGTGTGTGTGTGTGTGTGTGTGTGTGTGTGTGTGTGTGTGTGTGTGTGTGTGTGTGTGTGTGTGTGTTTGTTTCGGGTGTGGGGAGGGGTTTTTCTCTGTAAACCTTCTAAACTGCTCTGACCGGACCCAGGTTATTCAGGGGGGACAGTTTGCTCAGTAACACAGTGGCAGTAAAAGACTCATAGGAAAATAAATATTAGAATTCACTTCCAAGATGTTCAATTGTCAGGTACCCCCGAAACACACACAGACACACACAAACACACACACCCACACACCTTCCGTCGTCTGGGTCTGGGATATCCATCATGCCTCTGGAAGCCTCCTGCACTTTCCAGGGGTCAGAGGTCATGTTGGTATGGAAGGAGCATGTGGAGGCATCTTAAGTGTGTGTGTGTCTGCTTGCCTGCGTGTGTGTGTGCATGCATATGTGTATGTATGTGTGTGTGTGCATACTGCATGTGTATGTGCATGTCCTGTTTCTGTGAGGAAGAGATATATAGGCCCCGTGAAGGAAAACAGATCCCTACGGTACATGTAAAGGAGAAGATGATCCTATCGAAGACAGCAGAGATCTACAGAGACCTTTACCTAGGGGTCACAGACAGACAGTCCAAGACTACAGCTAGACTACGGTGACCTTTACCTAGGGGTCACAGACAGACAGTCCAAGACTACAGCTCGACTACGGTGACCTTTACCTAGGGGTCACAGGTCACAGACAGACAGTCCAAGACTACAGCTTGACTACGGTGACCTTTACCTAGGGGTCATAGACAGACAGTCCAAGACTACAGCTAGACTACGGTGACCTTTACCTAGGGGTCACAGACAGACAGTCCAAGACTACAGCTAGACTACAGTGACCTTTACCTAGGGGTCACAGACAGACAGTCCAAGACTACAGCTAGACTACGGTGACCTTTACCTAGGGGTCACAGACAGACAGGCCGAGACTACAGCTAGACTACGGTGACCTTTACCTAGGGGTCACAGACAGACAGGCCGAGACTACAGCTAGACTACGGTGACCTCTATCTAGGGGTCACAGACAGACAGGCCGAGACTACAGCTAGACTACGGTGACCTCTATCTAGGGGTCACAGACAGACAGGCCGAGACTACAGCTAGACTACAGTGATTCATAAAACTTAGAGAGAGATTTGTAACACCGTTACAGGGCTGGAGGACAGTGATTCATAGAACAGTACAATGAAAACTTTTACTGCTCTTGACATCAATGATTTTTTAACTTAGAGACATTCTGGTACAAAGACTTCAATATAGGCAAAGAAAATCACTGAGAAATGCAATTAAAGACAGCAAAAGACAACAGTGTCACTTTGAATATTTGGTGGTTGTTCAGTGTTTGTGGATGTTGCAGAGACATGTTATCACCAGGAGTACGGTGTGGAGCTCA
>NC_068422.1:25426395-25453895 GCF_023373465.1 Oncorhynchus keta
TGTAAAGAACCACCAATCAGGAGGATGCAGACAGCTCAAGAGGTATGTAAAGAACCACCAATCAGGAGGATGCAGACAGCTCAAGAGGTATGTAAAGAACCACCAATCAGGAGGATGCAGACAGCTCAAGAGGTATGTAAAGAACCACCAATCAGGAGGATGTAGACAGCTCAATGGGTATGTAAAGAACCACCAATCAGGAGGATGTAGACAGCTCAAGAGGTATGTAAAGAACCACCAATCAGGAGGATGCAGACAGCTCAAGAGGTATGTAAAGAACCACCAATCAGGAGGATGTAGACAGCTCAAGAGGTATGTAAAGAACCACCAATCAGAAGGACGCAGACAGCTCAAGAGGTATGTAAAGAACCACCAATCAGAAGGATGCAGACAGCTCAAGAGGTATGTAAAGAACCACCAATCAGGAGGATGCAGACAGCTCAAGAGGTATGTAAAGAACCACCAATCAGGAGGATGCAGACAGCTCAAGAGGTATGTAAAGAACCACCAATCAGAAGGATGCAGACAGCTCAAGAGGTATGTAAAGAACCACCAATCAGGAGGATGCAGACAGCTCAATGGGTATGTAAAGAACCACCAATCAGGAGGATGCAGACAGCTCAAGAGGTATGTAAAGAACCACCAATCAGGAGGATGTAGACAGCTCAATGGGTATGTAAAGAACCACCAATCAGGAGGATGCAGACAGCTCAAGAGGTATGTAAAGAAGCACCAATCAGAAGGATGCAGACAGCTCAAGAGGTATGTAAAGAACCACCAATCAGGAGGATGCAGACAGCTCAATGGGTATGTAAAGAACCACCAATCAGGAGGATGCAGACAGCTCAAGAGGTATGTAAAGAACCACCAATCAGAAGGATGCAGACAGCTCAAGAGGTATGTAAAGAACCACCAATCAGGAGGATGCAGACAGCTCAAGAGGTATGTAAAGAACCACCAATCAGAAGGATGCAGACAGCTCAAGAGGTATGTAAAGAACCACCAATCAGAAGGATGCAGACAGCTCAAGAGGTATGTAAAGAACCACCAATCAGAAGGATGCAGACAGCTCAAGAGGCATGGAAAGAACCACCAATCAGGAGGATGCAGACAGCTCAAGAGGTATGTAAAGAACCACCAATCAGAAGGATGCAGACAGCTCAAGAGGTATGCTTAGATATGCAGAAAAATATACATCTGTTTGATGTAGAGTTAAGCATAAAGATTATGGCTCTAGATTGCAGGTGTTTAAAAAAATCAAAACTTCCTTTTGGGGGGCCTAGCGTCTCTCCAGACCACCACCCAGCCATCCTCATGCACTTTGTGCACCCTCAGATCTTTGGGGTGCATGACGCTACTGTCTGTTATAGCAATATTATGTAGACCATATGACTGAAGGAGTTACCCAATGCAATCTGTTGTTGTCCTACATGTTATCTTCTGTCATGACTGTGTGTACATTAGATTGCTGCTGTGTCTTCCACCAAGCAATGGGGATACCTGAAGTCTATAGTGACTTATTGCGGGCCACATCCCCTTTTTCTGCTCTGAGATAAGGTGTATGCGTGTACAGTAGGCTATGTGTGTGTATGTGTGTGCATGGCTCCAAGATAGGGTCTGATAAATGACCTTAGGGGAATTAATGCCTGGTCCCACGCCACAATGCTCTCTCTCTCTCTCTCTCTCTCTCTCTCTCTCTCTCTCTCTCTCTCTCTCTCTCTCTCTCTCTCTCTCTCTCTCTCTTTCTTTCCTCCCTTCTCTTTGTGCCATGGGGACATCTAAACCTCCCACTCCCGTCCTACCATACAGGCCTAATTCATCACAACACAGACGCACGCACACACACACACACTGTATATTGAAGGTTAGTTTTCTAGGGCATTTGGAGGCAAAAAAGATGTAGGGGATGTCCTCTGCTCCCCTCTCCTCATCCCTCTTCTCCTCTCCTCATCCCCCTCTCCTCTTCTCCTCATCCCTCTCTCCTCTCCTCTGCTCCCCTCTCCCCATCCCTCTCTCCTTTCCTCTTCTCCTCTGCTCCCCTCTCCTCATCCCTCTCTCCCTCCTCTCCTCTCGTCTCCTCTCCTCTCCTCTCCTCTCCTCTCCTCTCCTCCTCCTCTCCTCATCCCTCTCTCCTCTCCCTTCTCCTCTCCTCTCTCCTCATCCCTCTCTCCTCCTCTCTCTCCTCTCCTCTCCTCTCCTCTCCTCTCTCCTCTCCTCTCCTCCCTCTCCTCTCCTCTCCCTCTCTCTCTCTTTCTTCTCCCCTCTCTTCTCCTCTCCTCTCCTCATCCCTCTCTCCTCTCCTCTTCTCCTCTCCTCTCCTCATCAGGCCTCCTCTCATCTCAACACTCCTCTTCTCATCACTCTCCACTCCTCTATCTCCTCAACTCCTCTAGTTCCTTCTCCCTCATTTCTCCTCTCCCTCTCTCCTCTCCTCTCCTCTCCTCTCCCTCTCCTCATCCCTCTCTCCTCTCCTCATCCCTCTCTCCTCTCCTCTTCTCCTCTCCTATCCTCTCCTCATCCCTCTCTCCTCTCCTCTCCTCTTCTCTTCTCCTCTCCTCTCCTCATCCCTCTCTCCTCTCCTCTTCTCTTCTCCTCTCCTCTCCTCATCCCTCTCCCCTCTCCTCTTCTCCTCTTCTCCTCTTCTCCTCTCCCTCTCCTCATCCCTCTCTCCTCTCCTCTTCTCTTCTCCTCTCCTCTCCTCATCCCTCTCTCCTCTCCTCTTCTCCTCTCTTCCCTTTTCTTCCCATTCCTTTAGCCTTGTGTGTGGTAGCATGAGAAAAAGACCAAGAAAAAGACCAAGATACTCTCCTCACTCATCCCCACTCACTCACTCACCTCTCACCTCACTCACCACTCACCACTCCTCACTCCTCACCCTCTCTCTCCTCTCTCTCTCTCTCTCTCTCTCTCACTCACTCCCACTCACCTCCTCTCACTCATCACTCTCTCTCTCCTCCCTCTCCTCCTCACTCCTCACTCTCCTCACTCCTCACTCTCTCCTCTCTCTCTCTCTAATAGAGGTATATATTTACAGGGATACTGGAGTAATAGAGGTAGATATGTCCAGGGATACTGGAGTAATAGAGGTAGATATGTACAGGGATACTGGAGTAATAGAGGTAGATATGTACAGGGATACTGGAGTAATAGAGGTAGATATGTCCAGGGATACTGGAGTAATAGAGGTAGATATGTCCCTGGAGTAATAGAGGTAGATATGTACAGGGATACTGGAGTAATAGAGGTAGATATGTCCAGGGATACTGGAGTAATAGAGGTAGATATGTCCAGGGATACTGGAGTAATCCTAGATATGTACAGGGATACTGGAGTAATAGAGGTAGATATGTACAGGGATACTGGAGTAATAGAGGTAGATATGTCCAGGGATACTGGAGTAATAGAGGTAGATATGTACAGGGATACTGGAGTAATAGAGGTAGATATGTACAGGGATACTGGAGTAATAGAGGTAGATATGTACAGGGATACTGGAGTAATAGAGGTAGATATGTCCAGGGATACTGGAGTAATAGAGGTAGATATGTCCAGGGATACTGGAGTAATAGAGGTAGATATGTACAGGGATACTGGAGTAATAGAGGTAGATATGTCCAGGGATACTGGAGTAATAGAGGTAGATATGTCCAGGGATACTGGAGTAATAGAGGTCCGTCCAGGGATACTGGAGTAATAGAGGTAGATATGTACAGGGATACTGGAGTAATAGGTAGATATGTCCAGGGATACTGGAGTAATAGAGGTAGATATGTCCAGGGATACTGGAGTAATAGAGGTAGATATGTCCAGGGATACTGGAGTAATAGAGGTAGATATGTACAGGGATACTGGAGTAATAGAGGTAGATATCCAGGGATACTGGAGTAATAGAGGTAGATATGTCCAGGGATACTGGAGTAATAGAGGTAGATATGTACAGGGATACTGGAGTAATAGAGGTAGATATGTACAGGGATACTGGAGTAATAGAGGTAGATATGTACAGGGATACTGGAGTAATAGAGGTAGATATGTCCAGGGATACTGGAGTAATAGAGGTAGATATGTACAGGGATACTGGAGTAATTAGATATGTACAGGGATACTGGAGTAATGTAGATATGTACAGGGATACTGGAGTAATAGAGGTAGATATGTCCAGGATACCAGGGATACTGAGTAAAGGTAGATATGTACAGGGATACTGGAGTAATGTAGATATGTACAGGGATACTGGAGTAATAGAGGTAGATATGTACAGGGATACTGGAGTAATAGAGGTAGATATGTCCACTCAGGTAGATATGTACAGGGATACTAGTAATAGAGGTAGATATGTCCAGGGATACTGGAGTAATAGAGGTAGATATGTCCAGGGATACTGGAGTAATAGAGGTAGATATGTACAGGGATACTGGAGTAATAGAGGTAGATATGTACAGGGATACTGGAGTAATAGAGGTAGATATGTACAGGGATATAATGGAGTAATAGAGTAGATATGTCCAGGGATACTGGAGTAATAGAGGTAGATATGTACAGGGATACTGGAGTAATAGAGGTAGATATGTCCAGGGATACTGGAGTAATAGAGGGATATGTCCAGGGATACTGAGTAATAGAGGTAGATATGTACATATGTCCAGGGATACTGGAGTAATAGAGGGATACTGGAGTAATAGACTCAGATATGTACAGGGATACTGGAGTAATAGAGGTAGATATGTCCAGGGATACTGGAGTAATAGAGGTAGATATGTCCAGGGATACTGGAGTAATAGAGGTAGATATGTCCAGGGATACTGGAGTAATAGAGGTAGATATGTACAGGGATACTGGAGTAATAGAGGTAGATATGTACAGGGATACTGGAGTAATAGAGGTAGATATGTACAGGGATACTGGAGTAATAGAGGTAGATATGTACAGGGATACTGGAGTAATAGAGGTAGATATGTCCAGGGATACTGGAGTAATAGAGGTAGATCACCTACAGGGATATGTACTGGAGTAGTAGGTAGATATGTCCAGGGATACTGGAGTAATAGAGGTAGATATGTCCAGGGATACTGGAGTAATAGAGGTAGATATGTCCAGGGATACTGGAGTAATAGAGGTAGATATGTACAGGGATACTGGAGTAATAGAGGTAGATATGTACAGGGATACTGGAGTAATAGAGGTAGATATGTCCAGGGATACTGGAGTAATAGAGGTAGATATGTACAGGGATACTGGAGTAATAGAGGTAGATATGTACAGGGATACTGGAGTAATAGAGGTAGATATGTACAGGGATACTGGAGTAATAGAGGTAGATATGTCCAGGGATACTGGAGTAATAGAGGTAGATATGTACAGGGATACTGGAGTAATAGAGGTAGATATGTACAGGGATACTGGAGTAATAGAGGTAGATATGTCCAGGGATACTGGAGTAATAGATAGATATGTACAGGGGAGTAATAGAGGTAGATATGTACAGGGATACTGGAGTAATAGAGGTAGATATGTACAGGGATACTGGAGTAATAGAGGTAGATATGTCCAGGGATACTGGAGTAATAGAGGTAGATATGTCCAGGGATACTGGAGTAATAGAGGTAGATATGTACAGGGATACTGGAGTAATAGAGGTAGATATGTACAGGGATACTGGAGTAATAGAGGTAGATATGTCCAGGGATACTGGAGTAATAGAGGTAGATATGTACAGGGATACTGGAGTAATAGAGGTAGATATGTCCAGGGATACTGGAGTAATAGAGGTAGATATGTCCAGGGATACTGGAGTAATAGAGGTAGATATGTACAGGGATACTGGAGTAATAGAGGTAGATATGTACAGGGATACTGGAGTAATAGAGGTAGATATGTCCAGGGATACTGGAGTAATAGAGGTAGATATGTACAGGGATACTGGAGTAATAGAGGTAGATATGTACAGGGATACTGGAGTAATAGAGGTAGATATGTCCAGGGATACTGGAGTAATAGAGGTAGATATGTACAGGGATACTGGAGTAATAGAGGTAGATATGTACAGGGATACTGGAGTAATAGAGGTAGATATGTCCAGGGATACTGGAGTAATAGAGGTAGATATGTCCAGGGATACTGGAGTAATAGAGGTAGATATGTACAGGGATACTGGAGTAATAGAGGTAGATATGTACAGGGATACTGGAGTAATAGAGGTAGATATGTCCAGGGATACTGGAGTAATAGAGGTAGATATGTCCAGGGATACTGGAGTAATAGAGGTAGATATGTACAGGGATACTGGAGTAATAGAGGTAGATGTCCAGGGATACTGGAGTAATAGAGGTAGATATGTCCAGGGATACTGGAGTAATAGAGGTAGATATGTACAGGGATACTGGAGTAATAGAGGTAGATATGTCCAGGGATACTGGAGTAATAGAGGTAAATATGTACAGGGATACTGGAGTAATAGAGGTAGATATGTCCAGGGATACTGGAGTAATAGAGGTAGATATGTACAGGGATACTGGAGTAGGAGGTAGATATGTACAGGGATACTGGAGTAATAGAGGTAGATATGTACAGGGATACTGGAGTAATAGAGGTAGATATGTACAGGGATACTGGAGTAATAGAGGTAGATATGTCCAGGGATACTGGAGTAATAGAGGTAGATATGTACAGGGATACTGGAGTAATAGAGGATATGAATATGTACAGAGGTAAGGTGACTAGGCATCATGCTATATGACGTTGCCTCTTTGCAGTGTGTGTGTGTTCCGCAGCATGTGTGTGTGGGAGTGTATGTGTTCCGCAGCATGTGTGTGTGTGAGCGTATGTGTGTTCCGCAGCATGTGTGTGTGAGCGTGTGTGTGTTCCGCAGCAGGTGTGTGTGAGCGTGTGTGTGTTCTACAGCAGGTGTGTGTGAGCGTGTGTGTGTTCCGCAGCAGGTGTGTGAGCGTGTGTGTGTGTTCCGCAGCAGGTGTGTGTGAGCGTGTGTGTTCCGCAGCAGGTGTGTGTAAGCGTGTGTGTGTTCTGCAGCAGGTGTGTGTGAGCGTGTGTGTTTTCCTCAGCAGGTGTGTGTGAGCGTGTGTGTGTTCCTCAGCAGGTGTGTGTGAGCGTGTGTGTGTTCCGCAGCAGGTGTGTGTGAGCGTGTGTGTGTTCTAAAGGACACAAGTTGTATAATGGTCATTAGAACACAGACCACAAGTTGTATAATGGTCATTAGAACACAGACCACAAGTTGTATAATGGTCATTAGAACACAGACCACAAGTTGTATAATGGTCATTAGAACACAGACCACAAGTTGTATAATGGTCATTAGAACACAGACCACAAGTTGTATAATGGTCATTAGAACACAGACCACAAGTTGTATAATGGTCATTAGAACACAGACCACAAGTTGTATAATGGTCATTAGAACACAGACCACAAGTTGTATAATGGTCATTAGAACACAGACCACAAGTTGTATAATGGTCATTAGAACACAGACCACAAGTTGTATAATGGTCATTAGAACACAGACCACAAGTTGTATAATGGTCATTAGAACACAGACATAAGAACACAAGTTGTATAATGGTCATTAGAACACAGACCACAAGTTGTATAATGGTCATTAGAACACAGACCACAAGTTGTATAATGGTCATTAGAACACAGACCACAAGTTGTATAATGGTCATTAGAACACAGACCACAAGTATAATGGTCATTAGAACACAGATGGTCATTAGAACACAGACCACAAGTTGTATAATGGTCATTAGAACACAGACCACAAGTTGTATAATGGTCAAGTTGTATAATGGTCATTAGAACACAGACCACAAGTTGTATAATGGTCATTAGAACACAGACCGCAAGTTGTATAATGGTCATTAGAACACAGACACAAGTTGTATAATGGTCATTAGAACACAGACCACAAGTTGTATAATGGTCATTAGAGACACAGACCACAAGTTGTATAATGGTCATTAGAACACAGACACAAGTTGTATAATGGTCATTAGAACACAGACCACAAGTTGTATAATGGTCATTAGAACACAGACCACAAGTTGTATAATGGTCATTAGAACACAGACACAAGTTGTATAATGGTCATTAGAACACAGACCACAAGTTGTATAATGGTCATTAGAACACAGACCACAAGTTGTATAATGGTCATTAGAACACAGACCACAAGTTGTATAATGGTCATTAGAACACAGACCACAAGTTGTATAATGGTCATTAGAACACAGACCACAAGTTGTATAATGGTCATTAGAACACAGACCACAAGTTGTATAATGGTCATTAGAACACAGACACAAGTTGTATAATGGTCATTAGAACACAGACCACAAGTTGTATAATGGTCATTAGAACACAGACCACAAGTTGTATAATGGTCATTAGAACACAGACCACAAGTTGTATAATGGTCATTGGTCAAGTTGTATAATGGTCATTAGAACACAGACCACAAGTTGTATAATGGTCATTAGAACACAGACCACAAGTTGTATAATGGTCATTAGAACACAGACCACAAGTTGTATAATGGTCATTAGAACACAGACCACAAGTTGTATAATGGTCATTAGAACACAGACCACAAGTTGTATAATGGTCATTAGAACACAGACCACAAGTTGTATAATGGTCATTAGAACACAGACCACAAGTTGTATAATGGTCAAGTTGTATAATGGAACACAGACCACAAGTTGTATAATGGTCATTAGAACACAGACCACAAGTTGTATAATAGAACACAGACCACAAGTTGTATAATGGTCATTAGAACACAGACCACAAGTTGTATAATGGTCATTAGAACACAGACCACAAGTTGTATAATGGTCATTAGAACACAGACCACAAGTTGTATAATGGTCATTAGAACACAGACCACAAGTTGTATAATGGTCATTAGAACACAGACACAAGTTGTATAATGGTCATTAGAACACAGACACAAGTTGTATAATGGTCATTAGAACACAGACCACAAGTTGTATAATGGTCATTAGAACACAGACACAAGTTGTATAATGGTCATTAGAACACAGACACAAGTATAATGGTCATTAGAACACAGACACAAGTTGTTAATGTATAATGGTCATTAGAACACAGACACAAGTTGTATAATGGTCATTAGAACACAGACACAAGTTGTATAATGGTCATTAGAACACAGACACAAGTTGTATAATGGTCATTAGAACACAGACACAAGTTGTATAATGGTCATTAGAACACAGACCACAAGTTGTATAATGGTCATTAGAACACAGACCACAAGTTGTATAATGGTCATTAGAACACAGACACAAGTTGTATAATGGTCATTAGAACACAGACCACAAGTTGTATAATGGTCATTAGAACACAGACACAAGTTGTATAATGGTCAAGTTGTATAATGGTCATTAGAACACAGACCACAAGTTGTATAATGGTCATTAGAACACAGACCACAAGTTGTATAATGGTCATTAGAACACAGACCACAAGTTGTATAATGGTCATTAGAACACAGACCACAAGTTGTATAATGGTCATTAGAACACAGACCACAAGTTGTATAATGGTCATTAGAACACAGACAAGTTGTATAATGGTCATTAGAACACAGACACAAGTTGTATAATGGTCATTAGAACACAGACCACAAGTTGTATAATGGTCATTAGAACACAGACCACAAGTTGTATAATGGTCATTAGAACACAGATGGTCATTAGAACACACAAGTTGTATAATGGTCATTAGAACACAGACACAAGTTGTATAATGGTCATTAGAACACAGACACAAGTTGTATAATGGTCATTAGAACACAGACACAAGTTGTATAATGGTCATTAGAACACAGACCACAAGTTGTATAATGGTCATTAGAACACAGACACAAGTTGTATAATGGTCATTAGAACACAGACACAAGTTGTATAATGGTCATTAGAACACAGACACAAGTTGTATAATGGTCATTAGAACACAGACCACAAGTTGTATAATGGTCATTAGAACACAGACACAAGTTGTATAATGGTCATTAGAACACAGACCACAAGTTGTATAATGGTCATTAGAACACAGACACAAGTTGTATAATGGTCATTAGAACACAGACACAAGTTTATTGTATAATGGTCATTAGAACACAGACCACAAGTTGTATAATGGTCATTAGAACACAGACCACAAGTTGTATAATGTCATTAGAACACAGACACAAGTTGTATAATGGTCATTAGAACACAGACACAAGTTGTATAATGGTCATTAGAACACAGACACAATGTATAATGGTCATTAGAACACAGACCACAAGTTGTATAATGGTCATTAGAACACAGACACAAGTTGTATAATGGTCATTAGAACACAGACACAAGTTGTATAATGGTCATTAGAACACAGACCACAAGTTGTATAATGGTCATTAGAACACAGACACAAGTTGTATAATGGTCATTAGAACACAGACCACAAGTTGTATAATGGTCATTAGAACACAGACACAAGTTGTATAATGGTCATTAGAACACAGACCACAAGTTGTATAATGGTCATTAGAACACAGACACAAGTTGTATAATGGTCATTAGAACACAGACCACAAGTTGTATAATGGTCATTAGAACAAGTTGTATAACAGACCACAAGTTGTATAATGGTCATTAGAACACAGACCACAAGTTGTATAATGGTCATTAGAACACAGACCACAAGTTGTATAATGGTCATTAGAACACAGACCACAAGTTGTATAATGGTCATTAGAACACAGACACAAGTTGTATAATGGTCATTAGAACACAGAACAAGTTGTATAATGGTCATTAGAACACAGACCACAAGTTGTATAATGGTCATTAGAACACAGACCACAAGTTGTATAATGGTCATTAGAACACAGACCACAAGTTGTATAATGGTCATTAGAACACAGACCACAAGTTGTATAATGGTCATTAGAACACAGACACAAGTTGTATAATGGTCATTAGAACACAGACACAAGTTGTATAATGGTCATTAGAACACAGACCACAAGTTGTATAATGGTCATTAGAACACAGACCACAAGTTGTATAATGGTCATTAGAACACAGACACAAGTTGTATAATGGTCATTAGAACACAGACCACAAGTTGTATAATGGTCATTAGAACACAGACCACAAGTTGTATAATGGTCATTAGAACACAGACCACAAGTTGTATAATGGTCATAGAACACAGAACACAGACACAAGTTGTATAATGGTCATTAGAACACAGACACAAGTTGTATAATGGTCATTAGAACACAGACCACAAGTTGTATAATGGTCATTAGAACACAGACCACAAGTTGTATAATGGTCATTAGAACACAGACACACAAGTTGTATAATGGTCATTAGAACACAGACCACAAGTTGTATAATGGTCATTAGAACACAGACACAAGTTGTATAATGGTCATTAGAACACAGACCACAAGTTGTATAATGGTCATTAGAACACAGACCACAAGTTGTATAATGGTCATTAGAACACAGACACAAGTTGTATAATGGTCATTAGAACACAGACCACAAGTTGTATAATGGTCATTAGAACACAGACCACAAGTTGTATAATGGTCATTAGAACACAGACCACAAGTTGTATAATGGTCATTAGAACACAGACCACAAGTTGTATAATGGTCATTAGAACACAGACCACAAGTTGTATAATGGTCATTAGAACACAGACACAAGTTGTATAATGGTCATTAGAACACAGACCACAAGTTGTATAATGGTCATTAGAACACAGACACAAGTTGTATAATGGTCATTAGAACACAGACCACAAGTTGTATAATGGTCATTAGAACACAGACCACAAGTTGTATAATGGTCATTAGAACACAGACCACAAGTTGTATAATGGTCATTAGAACACAGACCACAAGTTGTATAATGGTCATTAGAACACAGACACAAGTTGTATAATGGTCATTAGAACACAGACACAAGTTGTATAATGGTCATTAGAACACAGACACAAGTTGTATAATGGTCATTAGAACACAGACACAAGTTGTATAATGGTCATTAGAACACAGACACAAGTTGTATAATGGTCATTAGAACACAGACCACAAGTTGTATAATGGTCATTAGAACACAGACCACAAGTTGTATAATGGTCATTAGAACACAGACACAAGTTGTATAATGGTCATTAGAACACAGACACAAGTTGTATAATGGTCATTAGAACACAGACCACAAGTTGTATAATGGTCATTAGAACACAGACACAAGTTGTATAATGGTCATTAGAACACAGACCACAAGTTGTATAATGGTCATTAGAACACAGACACAAGTTGTATAATGGTCATTAGAACACAGACACAAGTTGTATAATGGTCATTAGAACACAGACCACAAGTTGTATAATGGTCATTAGAACACAGACACAAGTTGTATAATGGTCATTAGAACACAGACACAAGTTGTATAATGGTCATTAGAACACACAAGTTGTATAATGGTCATTAGAACACAGACACAAGTTGTATAATGGTCATTAGAACACAGACACAAGTTGTATAATGGTCATTAGAACACAGACCACAAGTTGTATAATGGTCATTAGAACACAGACACAAGTTGTATAATGGTCATTAGAACACAGACACAAGTTGTATAATGGTCATTAGAACACAGACACAAGTTGTATAATGGTCATTAGAACACAGACCACAAGTTGTATAATGGTCATTAGAACACAGACCACAAGTTGTATAATGGTCATTAGAACACAGACACAAGTTGTATAATGGTCATTAGAACACAGACACAAGTTGTATAATGGTCATTAGAACACAGACACAAGTTGTATAATGGTCATTAGAACACAGACACAAGTTGTATAATGGTCATTAGAACACAGAACACAGACACAAGTTGTATAATGGTCATTAGAACACAGACACAAGTTGTATAATGGTCATTAGAACACAGACACAAGTTGTATAATGGTCATTAGAACACAGACCACAAGTTGTATAATGGTCATTAGAACACAGACCACAAGTTGTATAATGGTCATTAGAACACAGACACAAGTTGTATAATGGTCATTAGAACACAGACACAAGTTGTTCTCTAGTTCACTGTTGTTTATTGTTATTGTGTGTTTGTGCCATGTTTCCAAATGAGTCATTTTTATTCAACTGCTGTGTTAAATATAGCTTCCTGAATCCTAGACTAGAGAGAGAACGTTTATAGTTTAACAAGGCAGTTTTCTCCTGACCTCCTCATAACATGGAGGAGAACTACCTCATAGTGTGTGTTAGAGAGAGAGGTAGAGAGCTCTATGGGGGAGGAGAACTACCTCATAGTGTGTGTTAGAGAGGTAGAGAGCTCTATGGGGGAGGAGAACTACCTCATAGTGTGTGTTAAGGTCATTAGAGAGCTCTATGGGGGAGAGAACTACCTCATAGTGTGTGTTAGAGAGAGAGTTAGAGAGCTCTATGGGGGAGGAGAACTACCTCATAGTGTGTGTTAGAGAGGTAGAGAGCTCTATGGGGAGGAGAACTACCTCATAGTGTGTGTTAGAGAGGTAGAGAGCTCTATGGGGGAGGAGAACTACCTCATAGTGTGTGTTAGAGAGGTAGAGAGCTCTATGGGGGAGGAGAACTACCTCATAGTGTGTGTTAGAGAGGTAGAGAGCTCTATGGGGAGGAGAACTACCTCATAGTGTGTGTTAGAGAGAGGTAGAGAGCTCTATGGGGAGGAGAACTACCTCATAGTGTGTGTTAGAGAGAGGTAGAGAGCTCTATGGGGGAGGAGAACTACCTCTTAGTGTGTGTTAGAGAGAGAGGTAGAGAGCTCTATGGGGGAGGAGAACTACCTCATAGTGTGTGTTAGAGAGAGGTAGAGAGCTCTATGGGGGAGGAGAACTACCTCATAGTGTGTGTTAGAGAGAGAGTAGAGAGCTCTATGGGGGAGAGCTCTAGAGAGGTAGAGAGGGGGAGGAGAACTACCTCATAGTGTGTGTTAGAGAGGTAGAGAGCTCTATGGGGAGGAGAACTACCTCATAGTGTGTGTTAGAGAGAGAGGTAGAGAGCTCTATGGGGGAGGAGAACTACCTCATAGTGTGTGTTAGAGAGAGAGGTAGAGAGCTCTATGGGGGAGGAGAACTACCTCATAGTGTGTGTTAGAGAGAGAGGTAGAGAGCTCTATGGGGAGGAGAACTACCTCATAGTGTGTGTTAGAGAGAGAGGTATGGGGGAGAGCTCTATAGTGTGTGTTAGAGAGAGGTAGGAGCTCTATGGGGGAGGAGAACTACCTCATAGTGTGTGTTAGAGAGAGGTAGAGAGCTCTATGGGGAGGAGAACTACCTCATAGTGTGTGTTAGAGAGAGAGAGTAGAGAGCTCTATGGGGGAGGAGAACTACCTCATAGTGTGTGTTAGAGAGAGAGGTAGAGAGCTCTATGGGGGAGGAGAACTACCTCTCATGGGGGGAGGAGTAGTGTGTGTTAGAGAGAGAGGTAGAGAGCTCTATGGGGAGGAGAACTACCTCATAGTGTGTGTTAGAGGTAGAGAGCTCTATGGGGGAGGAGAACTACCTCATAGTGTGTGTTAGAGAGAGAGGGGAGCTCTATGGGGAGGAGAACTACCTCATAGTGTGTGTTAGAGAGAGAGGTAGAGAGCTCTATGGGGAGGAGAACTACCTCATAGTGTGTGTTAGAGAGAGAGGTAGAGAGCTCTATGGGGGAGGAGAACTACCTCATAGTGTGTGTTAGAGAGAGAGGTAGAGAGCTCTATGGGGGAGGAGAACTACCTCATAGTGTGTGTTAGAGAGAGAGGTAGAGAGCTCTATGGGGGAGGAGAACTACCTCATAGTGTGTGTTAGAGAGAGAGGTAGAGAGCTCTATGGGGGAGGAGAACTACCTCATAGTGTGTGTTAGAGAGAGAGGTAGAGAGCTCTATGGGGGAGGAGAACTACCTCATAGTGTGTGTTAGAGAGAGAGGTAGAGAGCTCTATGGGGGAGGAGAACTACCTCATAGTGTGTGTTAGAGAGAGAGGTAGAGAGCTCTATGGGGGAGGAGAACTACCTCATAGTGTGTGTTAGAGAGGGAGGTAGAGAGCTCTATGGGGGAGGAGAACTACCTCATAGTGTGTGTTAGAGAGAGAGGTAGAGAGCTCTATGGGGAGGAGAACTACCTCATAGTGTGTGTTAGAGAGAGAGGTAGAGAGCTCTATGGGGGAGGAGAACTACCTCATAGTGTGTGTTAGAGAGAGAGGTAGAGAGCTCTATGGGGGAGGAGAACTACCTCATAGTGTGTGTTAGAGAGAGAGGTAGAGAGCTCTATGGGGAGGAGAACTACCTCATAGTGTGTGTTAGAGAGAGAGGTAGAGAGCTCTATGGGGAGGAGAACTACCTCATAGTGTGTGTTAGAGAGAGAGGTAGAGAGCTCTATGGGGGAGGAGAACTACCTCATAGTGTGTGTTAGAGAGAGAGGTAGAGAGCTCTATGGGGAGGAGAACTACCTCATAGTGTGTGTTAGAGAGAGAGGTAGAGAGCTCTATGGGGAGGAGAACTACCTCATAGTGTGTGTTAGAGAGAGAGGTAGAGAGCTCTATGGGGGAGGAGAACTACCTCATAGTGTGTGTTAGAGAGAGAGGTAGAGAGCTCTATGGGGAGGAGAACTACCTCATAGTGTGTGTTAGAGAGAGAGGTAGAGAGCTCTATGGGGGAGGAGAACTACCTCATAGTGTGTGTTAGAGAGAGAGGTAGAGAGCTCTATGGGGGAGGAGAACTACCTCATAGTGTGTGTTAGAGAGAGAGGTAGAGAGCTCTATGGGGGAGGAGAACTACCTCATAGTGTGTGTTAGAGAGAGAGGTAGAGAGCTCTATGGGGGAGGAGAACTACCTCATAGTGTGTGTTAGAGAGAGAGGTAGAGAGCTCTATGGGGAGGAGAACTACCTCATAGTGTGTGTTAGAGAGAGAGGTAGAGAGCTCTATGGGGGAGGAGAACTACCTCATAGTGTGTGTTAGAGAGAGAGGTAGAGAGCTCTATGGGGGAGGAGAACTACCTCATAGTGTGTGTTAGAGAGAGAGGTAGAGAGCTCTATGGGGGAGGAGAACTACCTCATAGTGTGTGTTAGAGAGAGAGGTAGAGAGCTCTATGGGGAGGAGAACTACCTCATAGTGTGTGTTAGAGAGAGAGGTAGAGAGCTCTATGGGGAGGAGAACTACCTCATAGTGTGTGTTAGAGAGAGAGGTAGAGAGCTCTATGGGGGAGGAGAACTACCTCATAGTGTGTGTTAGAGAGAGAGGTAGAGAGCTCTATGGGGGAGGAGAACTACCTCATAGTGTGTGTTAGAGAGAGAGGTAGAGAGCTCTATGGGGGAGGAGAACTACCTCATAGTGTGTGTTAGAGAGAGAGGTAGAGAGCTCTATGGGGGAGGAGAACTACCTCATAGTGTGTGTTAGAGAGAGAGGTAGAGAGCTCTATGGGGGAGGAGAACTACCTCATAGTGTGTGTTAGAGAGAGAGGTAGAGAGCTCTATGGGGAGGAGAACTACCTCATAGTGTGTGTTAGAGAGAGAGGTAGAGAGCTCTATGGGGGAGGAGAACTACCTCATAGTGTGTGTTAGAGAGATGGGGAGAGAGGTTAGAGAGAGAGCTCTATGGGGGAGGAGAACTACCTCATAGTGTGTGTAGAGAGAGAGAGGTAGAGAGCTCTATGGGGGAGGAGAACTACCTCATAGTGTGTGTTAGAGAGAGAGGTAGAGAGCTCTATGGGGGAGGAGAACTACCTCATAGTGTGTGTTAGAGAGAGAGGTAGAGAGCTCTATGGGGGAGGAGAACTACCTCATAGTGTGTGTTAGAGAGAGAGGTAGAGAGCTCTATGGGGAGGAGAACTACCTCATAGTGTGTGTTAGAGAGAGAGGTAGAGAGCTCTATGGGGGAGGAGAACTACCTCATAGTGTGTGTTAGAGAGAGAGGTAGAGAGCTCTATGGGGGAGGAGAACGACCTCATAGTGTGTGTTAGAGAGAGAGGTAGAGAGCTCTATTGGGGAGGAGAACTACCTCATAGTGTGTGTTAGAGAGAGAGGTAGAGAGCTCTATGGGGGAGGAGAACTACCTCATAGTGTGTGTTAGAGAGAGAGGTAGAGAGCTCTATGGGGGAGGAGAACTACCTCATAGTGTGTGTTAGAGAGAGAGGTAGAGAGCTCTATGGGGGAGGAGAACTACCTCATAGTGTGTGTTAGAGAGAGAGGTAGAGAGCTCTATGGGGAGGAGAACTACCTCATAGTGTGTGTTAGAGAGAGAGGTAGAGAGCTCTATGGGGGAGGAGAACTACCTCATAGTGTGTGTTAGAGAGAGAGGTAGAGAGCTCTATGGGGGAGGAGAACTACCTCATAGTGTGTGTTAGAGAGAGAGGTAGAGAGCTCTATGGGGGAGGAGAACTACCTCATAGTGTGTGTTAGAGAGAGAGGTAGAGAGCTCTATGGGGAGGAGAACTACCTCATAGTGTGTGTTAGAGAGAGAGGTAGAGAGCTCTATGGGGGAGGAGAACTACCTCATAGTGTGTGTTAGAGAGAGAGGTAGAGAGCTCTATGGGGAGAGAACTACCTCATAGTGTGTGTTAGAGAGAGAGGTAGAGAGCTCTATGGGGAGGAGAACTACCTCATAGTGTGTGTTAGAGAGAGAGGTAGAGAGCTCTATGGGGGAGGAGAACTACCTCATAGTGTGTGTTAGAGAGAGAGGTAGAGAGCTCTATGGGGGAGGAGAACTACCTCATAGTGTGTGTTAGAGAGAGAGGTAGAGAGCTCTATGGGGAGGAGAACTACCTCATAGTGTGTGTTAGAGAGAGAGGTAGAGAGCTCTGGGGAGGAGAACTACCTCATAGTGTGTGTTAGAGAGAGAGGTAGAGAGCTCTATGGGGGAGGAGAACTACCTCATAGTGTGTGTTAGAGTGAGAGGTAGAGAGCTCTATGGGGAGGAGAACTACCTCATAGTGTGTGTTAGAGAGAGAGGTAGAGAGCTCTATGGGGAGAGAACTACCTCATAGTGTGTGTTAGAGAGAGAGGTAGAGAGCTCTATGGGGAGGAGAACTACCTCATAGTGTGTGTTAGAGAGAGAGGTAGAGAGCTCTATGGGGAGGAGAACTACCTCATAGTGTGTGTTAGAGAGAGAGGTAGAGAGCTCTATGGGGGAGGAGAACTACCTCATAGTGTGTGTTAGAGAGAGAGGTAGAGAGCTCTATGGGGAGGAGAACTACCTCATAGTGTGTGTTAGAGAGAGAGGTAGAGAGCTCTATGGGGGAGGAGAACTACCTCATAGTGTGTGTTAGAGAGAGAGGTAGAGAGCTCTATGGGGAGGAGAACTACCTCATAGTGTGTGTTAGAGAGAGAGGTAGAGAGCTCTATGGGGAGGAGAACTACCTCATAGTGTGTGTTAGAGAGAGAGGTAGAGAGCTCTATGGGGAGGAGAACTACCTCATAGTGTGTGTTAGAGAGAGAGGTGGAGAAAGGCTCATAGAGCTCTATGGGGGAGGAGAACTACCTCATAGTGTGTGTTAGAGAGAGAGGTAGAGAGCTCTATGGGGGAGGAGAACTACCTCATAGTGTGTGTTAGAGAGAGAGGTAGAGAGCTCTATGGGGAGGAGAACTACCTCATGTGTGTGTTAGATAGAGAGGTAGAGAGCTCTATGGGGGAGGAGAACTACCTCATAGTGTGTGTTAGAGAGAGAGGTAGAGAGCTCTATGGGGAGAGAACTACCTCATAGTGTGTGTTAGAGAGAGAGCTCTATGGGGAGGAGAACTACCTCATAGTGTGTGTTAGAGAGAGAGGTAGAGAGCTCTATGGGGAGGAGAACTACCTCATAGTGTGTGTTAGAGAGAGAGGTAGAGAGCTCTATGGGGGAGAGAACTACCTCATAGTGTGTGTTAGAGAGAGGTAGAGAGCTCTATGGGGAGGAGAACTACCTCATAGTGTGTGTTAGAGAGAGAGGTAGAGAGCTCTATGGGGGAGGAGAACTACCTCATAGTGTGTGTTAGAGAGAGAGGTAGAGAGCTCTATGGGGGAGGGGGAGGAGAACTAGCTCATAGTGTGTGTTAGAGAGAGAGGTAGAGAGCTCTATGGGGAGGAGAACTACCTCATAGTGTGTGTTAGAGAGAGGTAGAGAGCTCTATGGGGGAGGAGAACTACCTCATAGTAGAGAGCTCTGTGGGGGAGGAGAACTACCTCATAGTGTGAGAGGTAGAGAGCTCTATGGGGGAGGAGAACTACCTCATAGTGTGTGTTAGAGAGAGAGGTAGAGAGCTCTATGGGGAGGAGAAACCTCATAGTGTGTGTTAGAGAGAGAGGTAGAGAGCTCTATGGGGGAGGAGAACTACCTCATAGTGTGTGTTAGAGAGAGAGGTAGAGAGCTCTATGGGGAGGAGAACTACCTCATAGTGTGTGTTAGAGAGAGAGGTAGAGAGCTCTATGGGGGAGGAGAACTACCTCATAGTGTGTGTTAGAGAGAGAGGTAGAGAGCTCTATGGGGAGGAGAACTACCTCATAGTGTGTGTTAGAGAGAGAGGTAGAGAGCTCTATGGGGGAGGAGAACTACCTCATAGTGTGTGTTAGAGAGAGAGGTAGAGAAGCTCTATGGGGGAGGAGAACTACCTCATAGTGTGTGTTAGAGAGAGAGGTAGAGAGCTCTATGGGGGAGGAGAACTACCTCATAGTGTGTGTTAGAGAGAGAGGTAGAGAGCTCTATGGGGAGAGAACTACCTCATAGTGTGTGTTAGAGAGAGAGGTAGAGAGCTCTATGGGGGAGGAGAACTACCTCATAGTGTGTGTTAGAGAGAGAGGTAGAGAGCTCTATGGGGGAGGAGAACTACCTCATAGTGTGTGTTAGAGAGAGAGGTAGAGAGCTCTATGGGGAGGAGAACTACCTCATAGTGTGTGTTAGAGAGAGAGGTAGAGAGCTCTATGGGGAGGAGAACTACCTCATAGTGTGTGTTAGAGAGAGAGGTAGAGAGCTCTATGGGGAGGAGAACTACCTCATAGTGTGTGTTAGAGAGAGAGCTCTATGGTAGAGAGCTCTATGGGGAGAGCTCTATGGGGGAGAACTACCTCATAGTGTGTGTTAGAGAGAGAGGTAGAGAGCTCTATGGGGGAGGAGAACTACCTCATAGTGTGTGTTAGAGAGAGAGGTAGAGAGCTCTATGGGGGAGGAGAACTACCTCATAGTGTGTGTTAGAGAGTAGAGGCTCTAGAGAGCTCTATGGGGGAGGAGAACTACCTCATAGTGTGTGTTAGAGAGAGGTAGAGAGCTCTATGGGGAGGAGAACTACCTCATAGTGTGTGTTAGAGAGAGGTAGAGAGCTCTATGGGGGAGGAGAACTACCTCATAGTGTGTGTTAGAGAGAGAGGTAGAGAGCTCTATGCTGGGGGAGGAGAACTACCTCATAGTGTGTGTTAGAGAGAGGTAGAGAGCTCTATGGGGAGGAGAACTACCTCATAGTGTGTGTTAGAGAGAGAGGTAGAGAGCTCTATGGGGGAGGAGAACTACCTCATAGTGTGTGTTAGAGAGAGAGGTAGAGAGCTCTATGGGGGAGGAGAACTACCTCATAGTGTGTGTTAGAGAGAGAGGTAGAGAGCTCTATGGGGAGGAGAACTACCTCATAGTGTGTGTTAGAGAGAGGTAGAGAGCTCTATGGGGGAGGAGAACTACCTCATAGTGTGTGTTAGAGAGAGAGTAGAGAGCTCTATGGGGGAGGAGAACTACCTCATAGTGTGTGTTAGAGAGAGAGGTAGAGAGCTCTATGGGGGAGGAGAACTACCTCATAGTGTGTGTTAGAGAGAGAGGTAGAGAACTCTATGGGGGAGGAGAACTACCTCATAGTGTGTGTTAGAGAGAGAGGTAGAGAGCTCTATGGGGGAGGAGAACTACCTCATAGTGTGTGTTAGAGAGAGGTAGAGAGCTCTATGGGGGAGGAGAACTACCTCATAGTGTGTGTTAGAGAGAGAGGTAGAGAGCTCTATGGGGGAGGAGAACTACCTCATAGTGTGTGTTAGAGAGAGAGGTAGAGAGCTCTATGGGGGAGGAGAACTACCTCATAGTGTGTGTTAGAGAGAGAGGTAGAGAGCTCTATGGGGGAGGAGAACTACCTCATAGTGTGTGTTAGAGAGAGAGGTAGAGAGCTCTATGGGGAGGAGAACTACCTCATAGTGTGTGTTAGAGAGAGGTAGAGAGCTCTATGGGGGAGGAGAACTACCTCATAGTGTGTGTTAGAGAGAGAGGTAGAGAGCTCTATGGGGAGGAGAACTACCTCATAGTGTGTGTTAGAGAGAGAGGTAGAGAGCTCTATGGGGGAGGAGAACTACCTCATAGTGTGTGTTAGAGAGAGAGGTAGAGAGCTCTATGGGGAGGAGAACTACCTCATAGTGTGTGTTAGAGAGAGAGGTAGAGAGCTCTATGGGGGAGGAGAACTACCTCATAGTGTGTGTTAGAGAGAGAGGTAGAGAGCTCTATGGGGGAGGAGAACTACCTCATAGTGTGTGTTAGAGAGAGAGGTAGAGAGCTCTATGGGGAGGAGAACTACCTCATAGTGTGTGTTAGAGAGAGAGGTAGAGAGCTCTATGGGGAGGAGAACTACCTCATAGTGTGTGTTAGAGAGAGAGGTAGAGAGCTCTATGGGGAGGAGAACTACCTCATAGTGTGTGTTAGAGAGAGAGGTAGAGAGCTCTATAGAGAGGGGGAGAGCTCTATGGGGAGAGAACTACCTCATAGTGTGTGTTAGAGAGAGAGGTAGAGAGCTCTATGGGGGAGGAGAACTACCTCATAGTGTGTGTTAGAGAGAGAGGTAGAGAGCTCTATGGGGGAGGAGAACTACCTCATAGTGTGTGTTAGAGAGAGAGGTAGAGAGCTCTATGGGGAGGAGAACTACCTCATAGTGTGTGTTAGAGAGAGAGGTAGAGAGCTCTATGGGGGAGGAGAACTACCTCATAGTGTGTGTTAGAGAGAGAGGTAGAGAGCTCTATGGGGTAGGAGAACTACCTCATAGTGTGTGTTAGAGAGAGAGGTAGAGAGCTCTATGGGGGAGGAGAACTACCTCATAGTGTGTGTTAGAGAGAGGTAGAGAGCTCTATGGGGGAGGAGAACTACCTCATAGTGTGTGTTAGAGAGAGAGGTAGAGAACTCTATGGGGGAGGAGAACTACCTCATAGTGTGTGTTAGAGAGAGAGGTAGAGAGCTCTATGGGGGAGGAGAACTACCTCATAGTGTGTGTTAGAGAGAGAGGTAGAGAGCTCTATGGGGGAGGAGAACTACCTCATAGTGTGTGTTAGAGAGAGAGGTAGAGAGCTCTATGGGGGAGGAGAACTACCTCATAGTGTGTGTTAGAGAGAGAGGTAGAGAGCTCTATGGGGAGGAGAACTACCTCATAGTGTGTGTTAGAGAGAGGTAGAGAGGCTCTATGGGGAGGAGAACTACCTCATAGTGTGTGTTAGAGAGAGAGGTAGAGAGCTCTATGGGGGAGGAGAACTACCTCATAGTGTGTGTTAGAGAGAGAGGTAGAGAGCTCTATGGGGGAGGAGAACTACCTCATAGTGTGTGTTAGAGAGAGGTAGAGAGCTCTATGGGGAGGAGAACTACCTCATAGTGTGTGTTAGAGAGAGAGGTAGAGAGCTCTATGGGGAGGAGAACTACCTCATAGTGTGTGTTAGAGAGAGAGGTAGAGAGCTCTATGGGGAGGAGAACTACCTCATAGTGTGTGTTAGAGAGAGAGGTAGAGAGCTCTATGGGGGAGGAGAACTACCTCATAGTGTGTGTTAGAGAGAGAGGTAGAGAGCTCTATGGGGGAGGAGAACTACCTCATAGTGTGTGTTAGAGAGAGAGGTAGAGAGCTCTATGGGGGAGGAGAACTACCTCATAGTGTGTGTTAGAGAGAGAGGTAGAGAGCTCTATGGGGTAGGAGAACTACCTCATAGTGTGTGTTAGAGAGAGAGGTAGAGAGCTCTATGGGGGAGGAGAACTACCTCATAGTGTGTGTTAGAGAGAGAGGTAGAGAACTCTATGGGGGAGGAGAACTACCTCATAGTGTGTGTTAGAGAGAGAGGTAGAGAACTCTATGGGGGAGGAGAACTACCTCATAGTGTGTGTTAGAGAGAGGTAGAGAGCTCTATGGGGGAGGAGAACTACCTCATAGTGTGTGTTAGAGAGAGAGGTAGAGAGCTCTATGGGGAGGAGAACTACCTCATAGTGTGTGTTAGAGAGAGAGGTAGAGAACTCTATGGGGGAGGAGAACTACCTCATAGTGTGTGTTAGAGAGAGAGGTAGAGAGCTCTATGGGGGAGGAGAACTACCTCATAGTGTGTGTTAGAGAGAGAGGTAGAGAGCTCTATGGGGGAGGAGAACTACCTCATAGTGTGTGTTAGAGAGAGAGGTAGAGAGCTCTATGGGGGAGGAGAACTACCTCTTAGTGTGTGTTAGAGAGAGAGGTAGAGAGCTCTATGGGGGAGGAGAACTACCTCTTAGTGTGTGTTAGAGAGAGAGGTAGAGAGCTCTATGGGGGAGGAGAACTACCTCATAGTGTGTGTTAGAGAGAGAGGTAGAGAGCTCTATGGGGGAGGAGAACTACCTCATAGTGTGTGTTAGAGAGAGAGGTAGAGAACTCTATGGGGAGGAGAACTACCTCATAGTGTTTGTTAGAGAGAGATGTAGAGAACTCTATGGGGGAGGAGAACTACCTCATAGTGTGTGTTAGAGAGAGAGGTAGAGAACTCTATGGGGAGGAGAACTACCTCATAGTGTGTGTTAGAGAGAGAGGTAGAGAGCTCTATGGGGGAGGAGAACTACCTCATAGTGTGTGTTAGAGAGAGAGGTAGAGAGCTCTATGGGGAGGAGAACTACCTCATAGTGTGTGTTAGAGAGAGAGGTAGAGAGCTCTATGGGGAGGAGAACTACCTCATAGTGTGTGTTAGAGAGAGAGGTAGAGAACTCTATGGGGGAGGAGAACTACCTCATAGTGTTTGTTAGAGAGAGAGGTAGAGAACTCTATGGGGAGGAGAACTACCTCATAGTGTGTGTTAGAGAGAGAGGTAGAGAGCTCTATGGGGGAGGAGAACTACCTCATAGTGTGTGTTAGAGAGAGAGGTAGAGAGCTCTATGGGGGAGGAGAACTACCTCATAGTGTGTGTTAGAGAGAGAGGTAGAGAACTCTGTGGGGAGGAGAACTACCTCATAGTGTGTGTTAGAGAGAGAGGTAGAGAGCTCTGTGGGGGAGGAGAACTACCTCATAGTGTGTGTTAGAGAGAGGTAGAGAGCTCTATGGGGGAGGAGAACTACCTCATAGTGTGTGTTAGAGAGAGAGGTAGAGAGCTCTATGGGGAGGAGAACTACCTCTTAGTGTGTGTTAGAGAGAGAGGTAGAGAGCTCTATGGGGTAGGAGAACTACCTCTTAGTGTGTGTTAGAGAGAGAGGTAGAGAGCTCTATGGGGGAGGAGAACTACCTCATAGTGTGTGTTAGAGAGAGAGGTAGAGAGCTCTATGGGGGAGGAGAACTACCTCATAGTGTGTGTTAGAGAGAGAGGTAGAGAACTCTATGGGGGAGGAGAACTACCTCATAGTGTGTGTTAGAGAGAGAGGTAGAGAGCTCTATGGGGGAGGAGAACTACCTCATAGTGTGTGTAAGAGAGAGAGGTAGAGAACTCTATGGGGGAGGAGAACTACCTCATAGTGTGTGTTAGAGAGAGAGGTAGAGAGCTCTATGGGGGAGGAGAACTACCTCATAGTGTGTGTTAGAGAGAGAGGTAGAGAGCTCTATGGGGGAGGAGAACTACCTCATAGTGTGTGTTAGAGAGAGAGGTAGAGAACTCTATGGGGAGGAGAACTACCTCATAGTGTGTGTTAGAGAGAGAGGTAGAGAGCTCTATGGGGAGGAGAACTACCTCATAGTGTGTGTTAGAGAGAGAGGTAGAGAGCTCTATGGGGGAGGAGAACTACCTCATAGTGTGTGTTAGAGAGAGAGGTAGAGAGCTCTATGGGGTAGGAGAACTACCTCATAGTGTGTGTTAGAGAGAGAGGTAGAGAACTCTATGGGGAGGAGAACTACCTCATAGTGTGTGTTAGAGAGAGAGGTAGAGAAATCTATGGGGTAGGAGAACTACCTCATAGTGTGTGTTAGAGAGAGAGGTAGAGAACTCTATGGGGGAGGAGAACTACCTCATAGTGTGTGTTAGAGAGAGAGGTAGAAAGCTCTATGGGGGAGGAGAACTACCTCATAGTGTGTGTTAGAGAGAGAGGTAGAGAACTCTATGGGGGAGGAGGCTCCAAGACCACACACGCACTCCCTGGGTCCACCTCCCGGGGTCCACACACACACACACACACTGGCTCGAGGCGTGCTCCACAGTGTGGTTTGGCAGTTGCCCAAAGGCCCTGTAGGCCCTGCAGGCCGAGATCCACACTCATATTTATTTGCCCCTCTCTCTCTCTCTCTCTCTCTCTCTCTCTCTCTCTCTCTCTCTCTCTCTCTCTCTCTAATCCCCCACTTTTAACACCTTCCCTCTCTTTTCATCTGTCTGTGTGTGCATCAATCCATTCAGTATGTCATCATCTAGCTGTGTGGCTGTCTGAAACACACCCCAAACCTAGCTGTCCCACTCTTATTTCCCCCTTCCGCGGCTGTCCACACACACACACACACACACACACACACACACACACACACACACACACACACACACACACACACACACACACACACACACACACACACACACACACACACACACACACACACACACACACACACACACACACACACACACACACACACACACACACACACACACACACACACACACACGCTCCTCTGCCCGTGTTCAGACATTGTGGTTTTCTCACGGCTGGTTTGAATAAGAGCTGCTGAAGTGTCTCCTGTTATGAAGATAAATAATATGAGATCTGCCTCTGGTATTACAGTCTCCTCAGAACACACTTCTTTCTCCCTCCTCTCACTCTCTCTATTTACTATAGCTGATGATTTCAGCTCCTCTCACCTCTGTAGCTCACAAGGTAATGAGTTGAAGGGGGCTGATTTCTGTCTTTCTTTCTCAATCTGTCTCTCTCATCTCTCTCTCTCATCCTCTCTCTGTCTCTCTCATCCCCTCTCTCTCTCTCTCTCTCATCCTCTCTCTCTCTCTCTCTCTCTCTCTCTCTCTCTCTCTCTCTCTCTCTCTCTCTCTCTCTCCTCTCTCTCTCTCTCTCTCTCTCTCTCTCTCTCTCTCTCTCTCTCTCTCTCTCATCTCTCTCTCTCTCTCTCTCTCTCTCTCTCTCTCTCCTCCTCTCTCTCTCTCACCCCCCCCCTCTCTCTCTCTCTCTCTGTCTCTCTGCCTCTCTCTCTCTCTCTCTCTCTCTCTCTCTCTCTCTCTCTCTCTCTCTCTCTCTCTCTCTCTCTCTCTCTCTCTCTCTCTCTCTCTCTCTCTCTCTCTCTCTCTCTCTCTCTCTCTCTCTCTCTCTCTCTCTCTCTCTCTCTCTCTCTCTCTTTCATCTCTCCCTCTCTCATTTTACATATATTTTCCAACCCCTGCTCAGATGTAATTTAAATACATGTAACATAAATACTGACCATCTCTGTGTGTACCACATTTGTAAACAGGAAGAGAGTATTTAGTAGTTTATCTGCGACGGCTGCTTGTTAACAACTTTAACACACATCATTTAGTGTTTTAATGAGTAAGTAATGATACACACACACACACACATCATATATAGCTGGACTAGAAAAGTGGTGTGGGGTGTGGGGGGCAGAGGAGCTGTTGCTCTCAGGAGACTGGTGTATGATCGAATGGTGTGAGAGGCTTTTAAAAGCATTATAAATGTGTCATTACTAATTGACCTATAGAGCACTATTAGAGCACATATAGAGCACAGACAAATTACTGGCTTTCCACCTCCATAATACACCATGCCTGACAGCTTGGGGGGGTGTAAAGGGGTGGAGGGAAAGACAAAGACACCATGTAGACCTCTAGTGTAGTAATGAATATACTGTAGTTAGAGGGGTGGTGAGGTGTAAACCTCTAGTAGTACTAATGGATATACTGTAGATAGAGGGGTGGTGAGGTGTAGACCTCTAGTAGTACTAATGGATATACTGTAGATAGAGGGGTGGTGAGGTGTAGACCTCTAGTAGTACTAATGGATATACTGTAGATAGAGGGGTGGTGAGGTGTAGACCTCTAGTAGTACTAATGGATATACTGTAGATAGAGGGGTGGTGAGGTGTAGACCTCTAGTAGTACTAATGGATATACTGTAGATAGAGGGGTGGTGAGGTGTAGACCTCTAGTAGTACTAATGGATATACTGTAGATAGAGGGGTGGTGAGGTGTGGACCTCTAGTAGTACTAATGGATATACTGTAGATAGAGGGGTGGTGAGGTGTAGACCTCTAGTAGTACTAATGGATATACTGTAGATAGAGGGGTGGTGAGGTG